>NC_090648.1:160211332-160331332 GCF_040937935.1 Hyperolius riggenbachi | reverse complement strand
CACTCTGGTGAGATCGCCGTCAGTGATCTCACTACCGACTTACAGAACCACCTGGAGGACGGAGGGAAAATTGCAACGCTGGAGCCCAGGGAGGTGAGTGAGTGCTGGGGCTGCTGCTGGATTTCTGGCTGCATGATTTTTTCCTGGTTTTAGGGTCTAAAACATTCGGAAAAGACCCTAAAATCTGAAAATAATCATACCGCCAGGGAGGTTGATCATTATTCCTCACAATGTCCTACATATTGTATTCATTACTAAGGACATCAGACTTCTATAGTCTGCTGTGTTGCTTTTAGCTTTGCTCAGATTAATAAGGTAAGTATGCCATGTATTCCTTCCAATTTGATGTGTCCTTTTTGAGAATTTTGCGATGATGTAAACATCCTCCCGAAACAAAAATTAAAACTTTACCTGGAGTCCTTATATTCCAATCCTGTCAGAATAAACAGCACTCACCTTTATTCCTCATGACAACTGTAGGTAATGAGGAGGAATCATTAGGCTGCAGAACTTTCTGTGGCTGAAAGACAATAATTACTGTATTAGTATTGTGTAGTAGAAATATTGCAGTTATAAAACAAGTCACTATGCTACTCCTGTTTTAATATATACTGAGCAGTGATTGAATCATTAGCAATGATGACCATTTAGACAAAGACATTAAAATAACTTTTATATTGCTCTTTTCCCCTGGCCGAACTCAAAGCTCTCTCTTGAGTTGCAGCCACTATGGTGTGCTCTGTAGGTAGTAGCAGTGTTCGGGAGTCTAGTCCAAGGACTCCTTACTGAATAAGCAGAGCCCTTAATTACACTATCCAGCCACCATTTAGATTCAAATTGTTAGCAAGTGGCCAAAATATTTTATGTATACATGAATTACTGACTATAGTCTTGTCTTAAAGAAAATCTTTAATGAAAAAAACTCCCCTGGGTGGTACTCACCTCGGGTGGGGGAAGCCTCCGGATCCTATTGAGGATATTTTCGCCTATCTCCGTCAGAAGAGCCACAACAGCGCCCCCGCTGGAGCCCGAAAAGGTAAATATTGCACCGTGGGACACAGGACGATGGGGGAAGCCTCAATAGGGTCCAGAGGCTTCCCCCTACTGAAGTGAGTACCCCCCAGGGGAACTTTTTTCAGTACAGGTTTTTTTTAAGATACAAGACTGTCAGGCCCACATCACACTACTACCTAGAAATTTGAAGGATCGAGCAGCGGACACAAGACTGATTGATCGATTCACATTGCTCTATGCCATTTGAGTCCATTGAGGAAATATCTAACCTGCAAACATTTTTTTATACAGCAGACTGTTAGCCATGGAGTACAAACCAACCTTACTAGTAGTACAGTACTTCTGTCAATAAGGATGCAGTACTGCTCTGGCTAATGTGAACCCAGCATCACTCTTATTTACAGTAAGGCCTGGTTCACAGATAAATCTGCACATTTCAGGTCCAGTGCTGTTCAGTCCTGTCAGTTACCCATCAATTTTCCATTAAGTTTACTTGACTGGACTGGGAATGTACAGTTTTTATGTGCACATACAAAACTGATGCCAACTGTCAAAACATGACAGGACACATTTTATGTGTGAACCAAGCATAAAGCGGTCTCCTAGCTAGCCCAAGATCCCATACTCCTTTTATAAATTGCTGACAGAATCTACACCAAGATAAGGAGTGTGGAGGGAAAATTTTCAGAGAGGGGGCGAGAAGCAGTAGGACATATTAGAAATACATTTTTAAAATGAGATCAGCAAACAGTGTGGTTAGTTATGAGTACATCACAGAACCGCAGCTACAGAATTACACGCCCTGGAAAAGAAGGTCAATATGTTATAACAGGGCAAAATGTAAAAACTGCAAGTTTATTGCATTCACTACGAGGGCCCTGTTTTTATGAACTTTAACACCACTAGGGTAATAAGCACACTAACAGTCTCACTGCACTATGAACAAGACAACATTGATGTAGCCTGCTAATAGCTTTAATGTTACCAAAAGTAGTGTGTGGATCTGGGTGTTCCTGGGTGTTAATCTCTGCAGACAGACTAACATTTACTTTATTTCACTCGGTTACCACCGACACTATTTTCTGCAGCACTTAATGGATCAGTTGAGTTTTAAGAGCACACAATATCTAGCAGTGGATGCCAAAACCAAATCTGGGTTTCATTCAGCCTCCCTCCTTTTCATAATAAAAAACCCTTACTCAGAGTAGAGGATTTAAAGGAAACATCTAAATAAATGAGTCGTGCTAAACACAGCAGTAAATAGCCATGTGTAGGCTATGGACGTCTACTTGCACCGAAAATAAGACCTACCCTGAAAATAAGCCCTAGCTGAATTTTGAGCATGCTTGAAATATAAGCCCTGCGAAGAAAATAAGTCCTAGCGGAAGTTAAAGAGGGGGAAGAGGCGTCAAGCAAGCGAGGACACAGCCGTGCAGTGCAATTCGGGCACCAGTGTGGTCCTCCCAGCACTCAGCAAGGTTATCAGCTGTGAGCAGGGATGACAGGGCAGGTGCCTGATCAGTGTACAGGTACATATTTCCAGCTTTCAAACTGCAACCTGAAGCATCCAACGAAAGCTGAAAAGAAGCAACATGTCCTCATTCTGATACAGCATCTATTGTCTGCCACACTGTATATGTACTGATAGACAGGGCTGTTTAGAAGGCTGTCTTCTGAAAGCATGCAGACTTCATGTGAGCACCAGGGTGTGGCTGATGTGTTATGTGAAAGAAGTGTACACTGCCTCAAGACATCAGCCTTCTGACAGCCTACATGCTTGCTCCCTGCATGTCTCCTAGGTTTAGTTTATTTTAGCCAGAAAAGGGTATTCAATACCTATACAACATACAGACAGACGGTTGCCTGTGATTGTCCTCTGTGTTTAAGGCTAGAGATCCAACGCATCGTAACTGAGATGTATGGAAGTGTCCCTATCACAACGTTTACCATCGTTTAGCCAAGTGCCTTGGTCAACTGAGTTTTCCTGGACGCTACATGCAGCTTCTGGAGACGGCTGCATTTACCGTTACATTGTACTCCCCTACAGCTCCAAACGTGACGACAAACCACATCATACATTTTTCTGGGCAGCAGCAAAAAAGTGTCTCAGCAGGACAACGTGAGCTACCGGGAGCCTTCTGGCTGAACCAGCGCTTGAATGTAAATTTTTCCTTTTGTTAATCGATAAGCGTGATTTTATTAACCATAAACTATGAATAGAGTGCTGTAACCGTATACATTTTATCCGTATATTTTTAACAGCAGAAAAATGTAGTTTAGATAAAATTCCTAGGCTGTGAGTCTATGTTGCTTGCATACTTGCTGCAAAGGGGAGTGGCCTGAGAAAGCTGTGAGAGCAGCAGAACTGTCAACTGATTTCTCCTCTTGGCTTTCTGAATGGCCAATGCTACTGCAGGAAATATGAGTTGCTTTTCCTCAGTAAAAGATAAGGGTCAGTTTTTGGCAACTATTACATAACTGTCTGATTAACAAACAGCATGAAAAAAAATGCAAATGGATTATAACAGAATATTTGCATTTAAAAAAAAAAAATCTGGAAATTAAAAGCCAAGCAATGAACTAGTTAAAAATCCTAAACTTCTATCTTGAGCGCAGTAGTAAGAGTTTCAAGAGTTTGGGCCCCACTACTGAATGAAAGCCAAGCAGATATCTCTCATTAGCAACCAGTCAGAACTTAAATGTATCCAAAATCCAATTCAAAATGTTTAGAACTTCAAAAAGATTTGAACCACTTCAATGTTCTTTACAAGGATTTGAACCACTTCAGTGTTCTTTACTTCCCGAGCTGGCAGGAAATGAAATACGGTAAGCCTGTTCAGGGACAAATATGGTACAGGTAGTTCCCGATTTACGAACGCCCGACTTACAAACGACCCGCCGATACAAACGGCATGGATTCTGCGTTTCCATGGGAACAAGTAAAATAAAAATCTAAATTGGACTTGTAGTTTTTGAGAAAATCGATTTAAAGAACGACGACAACACAGAGGATGTACAGAGGACAGAGATTGCATAGTGTTCTGACTTAACCACTTGCCGACCAGGGGTGATTTGCCTGATCTGTGCTGCGTGGGCTCTCCAGCCCGCAGCACAGATCAGTATTATGCCAGGGCGATCAGACTTCCCCCCCCTTTTTTCCCCACTAGGGGGATGCCCTGCTGGGGGGGTCTGATCGCCGCCAGCTTGCTGCGCTTTGCGGGGGGGGGGGGCTCTTCAAAGCCCCCCTCCGCATCATTTTCTGTGCTCCCTCCCTCTCTACCTCTCCCTCCCTGGGCTGCGCAGGACAGATATCCGTCCTGCGCATTGAAGGATAGGCTTCAGCCTATCATATGCCGGCGATCCCCAGCCAATCAGAGGCCGTGGATCGCCGATCTGCCTTACGGCGCTGCTGCGCAGCAGCGCCGTATGATGTAAACAGCGGGGATTTCTTCCCCGCGTGTTTACATTTTGCCGGCGAGCCGCGATCGGCGGCTCTCCGGCTGTTCACGGAGACACATGGTTCGAGCAGCCGTTTCCATGGAAACCCGCAGACGACCAGTTTACGCCAATCGGCGTTAGCTGGTCATCAAGAGGTTAAGAACAGATTCAGGTTAAGAAGGAACCTACAGTCCCCATCTCGTTCGTTAACTGGGGACTACCTGTATTACAAAAACATTTTTGTTTAGTGTAGAAACATTAAAGACTACAAGTCTTTATGAAGTAGAACCAATAATACAGTAATTAAATAATACAGTAATAAAAATAATACAGTAATTAATGAACAACATCTGATGCAGTTCTGTGTGCAGAAAAGCACCTCAAAACACAAAGTGCATCCAGCTGAAATTAGATCTTGAGTGGTCACCAGGAGAGAAAGTGTACCAAACATGGCTAAAGACAGTAGTAACGACCTTACACAAGTCCTAACATTTCCCACTCTTATCCAGAACTAAGCAAATTGTAAATCATGTTTCACAGTCCATTAAAGAGAAATGTTAATTTGCTTGCGGACGTGAGGAAACTAAACTCAGCTATTTCTACAGAATATTGTATCATAGCATTCTAGAGCACTCTGTAGCAAGAAATGCATTGCATACACAGCTGTGTCTACACTTTCCCCATGCTACTGGGCATATTTTAAAAGATGTTATGTAGAGCAATAAAGATTTGTTTAAAAAATTGAACTATTTTTAAATCCATATCTCATTAATAACTGCTCTGTTGCTCACAGAACACTCAATCTGGTGCCCTTTTGCACAAGTCTGAACAAAATCGCCAAACTTACCTTCATCTTGACTTTTGCACAGGGAGCAAAATTCTCTCTGCAGCCTTTATGAACAATTGAATTGCAACCTGGGAAAGGGAAAAACAAGCAAGATATCAGCTATGTATTCCACAATGCATTATTTACTCACAAACATCCATTTCATAAAAGCAGCAGTAATGACACCTCTCATGTCTTGCTCTCTCTGTGCTGGCCTGACTGACTGAAGTTACACACTTGCTGATTACTTTGTATTATTCTGCCTTGTTGCTTTGGATTCAGAGTGCATTTAACCTTTCCTTCCCCAAATTGTCGTCATCATCCAACATTTTAAATGCTGAAATATCTGAGTACCACCTGTGTTATAAAGAAACACGAGATGTAGTCCGACTTCAGTGTGAAGACATATTTGTCAAAAGTTATTTATCAGTATTGCCCAAACTTTTTAGGCCAAGGGCCATATTGCCATTCTTGAGAGTGCTAGGAGCCTAAATAGTGAAATTAAACACTAGTTTTGCCGATTGCCATTAAGTACACTATGCCTGTGACCTTTTGCCAAAACATTTCCATGGGAAATGACCCAAATATCAAGTGCATTAAGCACAGTGGCAGCTGCTATTCAGTGCCAGTTACTGTTGCTGGTCCCTGCATGTGGCACCGCAGCTATTGCATGCAGGCTGTATGAATTAACGACTATAGAGAGCTTTGGGGGCCAACAGAAATGGCTCGACAGGCCATATTTGGCCCCAGGGCCTGACCTAAATCAGCTCTAGGACATGGCGGACAGGTGAGCGGTTAGGGAGGGACCCCTGTGGGAGGAATGCCTGCACGGGGCGGTCCTGCTAGCGACGCAATCTTGCGATGGCGTCCAACTGAAGCCTCCCACCTGAATGCTAATGGCTGCTAGATGTGGTATGGCAGGTAAAGGGTGTATGACAGTGCATCCTGATTGGCTGACGAGCACCTGCTGACCAATTTCAAATGTAGCTGGATGCATGTACTGCTGTGTTCTATTGCTCGTGTGTGTTGGATTTAGCATTCAGTATGGAGGCAGTGTTGGTGGGTTTTCTGGATGTGAGAGGTCCAGAGCCTGGGTGTGAGAGGTCCAGGCCCACCTGCACTCCCCTCCAGGTATCGCGTGTTGGCCTTGGGGCCCCGGCCAGTGAGAGGGGCCCGGGGCCCCTGGCCATCATGTGAACCAATCGTGTGTTTTTAAACGTTTTCTTTCAGCTCTAGGACATGGCGGACAGGTGAGCGGTTAGGGAGGGACCCCTGTGGGAGGAATGCCTGCACGGGGCGGTCCTGCTAGCGACGCAATCTTGCGATGGCGTCCAACTGAAGCCTCCCACCTGAATGCTAATGGCTGCTAGATGTGGCATGGCAGGTAAAGGGTGTATGACAGTGCATCCTGATTGGCTGACGAGCACCTGCTGACCAATTTCAAATGTAGCTGGATGCATGTACTGCTGTGTTCTATTGCTCGTGTGTGTTGGAGCTAAATCAACTTTTGTTGGTTTGACAAACAGGTCTTCTGAACAAGCTGTCTACAATTTCAGCAGTACCTACAGGGTACCTACAGCAGTACCTACAGTACCTACATTAAGGAATTCTTTAACAAGTGTACACTTTGGCTTAGCTTCCAGTCCAAGGTGACTAGCATCCAGCTATAGGCAAACGCCATCAATTAGCACTTTGCCCATCCCAAAATGTCCACCAAAACTCATAAACAGACATTTTAGTGGCAGAGTTATTTTATTGGCTAAGTTAACTCTTACCAACCCTTCACAGTTGCTCAGTTACCAGACAATAACAGATGGAATGGATAACAGTAGGTAAAAGTTCAATATACAGGTATAAAGCTCTGTTCCATTTTCGCTAGCATTTTCAGCAGCACTGAATCTGGAGGGATGCGGTCATCCATAGTTATCAGGAACAAACATTTCATCTAATTTGTCTGTTGGCTTATTTATTGGGTGCCCTAATTAATAATCAGATTTTTCCCTGCTGCCCAGCTCACATAAGGCATTGGAACATTTTTTGCTAAACTTGACCTCAGACTACAGGAAGCAGCTGTGAGTTCTGGGACTGGAACCTATCAGCAACACACAGATTTTCAAAGAATTCATGCAGAAATCAAATTAAAATCTGTGTGTAGTGTGTGCAGGGAAATAAAGCATATATCCCTCTCTGATTATATAATGACCGGACAGCGGTCTATCTGCTGGCCATATCGACCAGTGTATGGCCATCTTTAAGCATAGAGCCAAGAATATCTTGTTCTAGGCCCGATGTACTTAGAGTTATGATTACAAGTTAATATGAGGAAAAACAGCCTATTGCATAATGTGTACTGTGACCTACCGCTACATTCCAAACATTGCTGGCAGCACAACATCAGACACTACAATATACCGTACTCTGTCAGAGGAAATAAAAATACAAACTTTCTGTTGGTGACATTAGATACGTGCGAGTTCTCAGTGCTCAGAGAGCTGATTTGGCTCCAGAAACAGAGCAAAATGCGACATACAGATAAATAAGTAAACTGGGTGGTGCTTGGTAAAAAGTGGCTTTAAGGCAGTTGAATTTTGCTGCTAATCAGATCAATCTGCTATTAGTGGTCTTCTTCAAAGGAAAGCAGTACTAAGGCTGCAATCTCAGTAGAACATCACTCCGTGTCTTGCCTCCCTACTCATCTGCTACCTGTACACTTATAAAGTACAGTTATCAAAAGCACCCTCCCCAGGCCCCGATACATGCACCCACCTTATTCACACCTGCAGACACTGGGTCTATGTGATACACAAAAAGCCAGGTAGGTATCCCTGTCTCCACTCCACTGCCCCTACACTTAAAAGAAAAGTGGGGTCATTGGTTTTCTACTAATCAGAACTACCTACCAGCTGGAGGGAGCAGAGGTGCTGATAAGAAACTTCTGGCTCTGTAGATCACATGACCACCAATGCCTGTGGGTACCAATAAAGGATAAGGTCTGAGGGTTTTCAGGCAGCTGAGGGGGGCATTTTGGAATAAAGTACCTTGTAAGTTATGTTATCTTACATGGACTTAGGTGTATAGACACTACCAGTTTCATTGCGTTAAAAAGCAACTGCCAATTATCGGGGGGGGGGGGGGGGGGGGGGTGTTCAAGTAGTATTGTGAAAATACATTCTGCAGGTAAAACACTACCAGAACCCAGAATGTGGCTCAGCAAAGGTTGCTCTTCCTGTGACAACTGAAAAATGTGGAATACCAGAGGGGCTGCTGACCAACTTCTACACTGCCAATACTGCAATCTATCCTCTGTGCCTCCATTATCATCTGGTAACCACAACCGACAGGCACAAACTTCAAAGAGTAATAAACCATACAAAGAGGATTATTGGGTCACCCATGCAATCATTGGACCTACTCCACACATCTAGGGTGAGGTCCAGGGCCAACAGGATAACCTACCACACTCCCAACCTGGCAGTCGTTACTTCACCCCTTCTATCATAAGGTCGCCAATACAGAATCATCCCGACCAAAACCTCCAGGCACAGGAACACCTTCTTTCCCCAGGCAGATCTCCTCCTCCTGCTAACCTTTGCATTACAGAACCTAGACCACATGACTATGTCTGTCTATACATCTTGGTTGATTACCGTCTGCAAAATGTGTCAACTGTCTGCTAATTGCATTATTGCCAATGCCGTAAATAATTCCGGGTGCGACATCTGTCATAGTTTGTGAATAAATCTGATTCCTCACACTACAGGTTCCCCTTTTATCATTTGTAAAATACTGAGCCAGAACACTTAATATATTCTGAAGTCACTGGCTGTATGCTTGCGGTTAAAATCAATGAAGGCAAGGAATCAAGTTGGCAATAAAGCTTTCATTCACACTATACGCGCTGCAATGCACATTTCGGCTGCACGTATAGTATGCGATCAGCAAGAACATCAGACGTACATAGAGAGCACATGCTATCGCACTGCTGCACGCATTTTTGCCAAAGTGCATTTCTGATCCTATTCAGTGTAATGAATTGGATCAGCAGCGCAATGCACGGCAATGCGGATGGCGTGCAATCGGGTGCGCTTGCATCCCTAACGCACGGCCATACAACGCAGTGCTTTCGGGAAGCAAGTGCACCTCGTCTAATGCCATCCGCATTGCCTAATGTGAACGCAGCAACTAAGGCAGAATATAGATTTTTCTTTCTGAAGTGCTAATCATGAAGTTCTGAAGGTCCTGAAGTGGTTAATAATGGGGACAGCAATGGTAGACTCTGTGGTATTGTAACTTCGAGTGCTTTTTCATGAGACCTGACAAAATACAGTGATGTTGACTACCCAAGGTAACAAAACACTAGTTTTTTTTATCAGCCTACAAGAGATAAAGGGATGTATAAACTGCTTTGAAAAAAGTGCACTCCCCTAAATATTTTCAATGAAGAATGGTTAGGCAAAAAACAAAAACAAATGACGAACAAAGGCTAGGTTGAGTGGCATGTTTGTTATAGTTTATTTTTGACCAATTTAGGCAAATCAGACAGCAGGCTGCACTGTATTCTATACACATACACACAATTTTTGTTGCCCAAGTTCTTCCAAAGACATTAGATTTCCAGTCAATGTGACATTAGAGATTAGTCATGTTGGATAATTAATGACAGATTCCTAATTCTCACCCTACTATAGTCCTCACAGTGTCACACTTCATGCTCTCCCACCCTTTCTATAAAACATAACAGGCAGCTGAATGTGTGTTTATAAAACCGAGTGTTCCTAGAATGATTTGGTTTAGTGACAATGGCTGAAAGTGTGTAACAAGCTTAAAGTGGACCAAACTCTTGCACAGCACACAATGAAAAGCCTTTATTCCACATACAGTTGCTGAAGAAATTCACTGCTCTGTGTTTTTTTTTTTTGAGGATTTACATACTTTAAGGGTTTTTCCCTATAGAGGTCAAGTCATCATGCTATGGCTCATCTTTCAGAGCAGAGAGCAATGTTCTCCCCAGGCTCATTTAGCCGGGTGCTCCACCTGGCTAGTTTTGGTGAGCACCCGGCTGTTATCAGTTCACCTCCTCCTGTGCTGTACGCAGAGTTGTGCACAGAAGCACCGGTCCGGCATTCTCTCATCTCGCCCCACCCAGCTACTTTTTCAAGGGAACTTGCTGTGTTGTAAGGAGAATCACATGGTCAACTAATGGGCTACTTCAACCAACTAAGGAGCAAGGGGTGAGAACTTTTCCTTCAGAAATGCAAAGCTCATTGATTAGTCTCTTTTTAATACATACGCTGGAGATACCTCCTCTACAAACATCTAGCAGCTTGCTCAAAAGCATAGGCTGGATTTGGTCCTTCCATATCTCCCACTCAAGGCCTTGAATGAATGTGACTCAATCCTGGTAATATAGGTGGTGAATAGTGGCCCATCAGGTGAACATAAACTGGCAGCCTACTGTGCAATCCGTGCTTGTGATTTTTATACGTTGCAATTTTTATAGACCGTTTTTCAGTAACATTAACCGATAATGAAATGCTACTTATTTTCAAAGCAGGGATGTAAATAAGAGCCATCCATATATTTATAGCAGTTATTACAGCCTGCTAGACAGCACTAGATAACTCTGTAATGCATCAAATGTCATTATGTCTCCACAATGGCTATTAGCTGGATACTTACTGATATTCCCTCAGGCCTTTATAGGACATATAAACACAAACCATGACCGTCTGCTGAGGATACACTTTTGTATTTGTAGAGGTAACACCCAGCACAGGTTACTGAATGTACACAGGCAACATATGTCATGGTGTAAATAGGCTGTCACTAAAAATTAAATGTGATATATTCTTATTGCTGTCTGCTATTTAGTCACAGTTTTCTGAGCAAATGTGCCACCTAATAGTCATAGAATAATAAATAGCTTTATGATTTCTCTTCCAGCGCTTTCAGTCTATGTGGCAGGTTTAAGCTAGCGTCACACAACAATCTGATTGTTCAGTAGCATGATCAAAGTGATCATGCAGTAAATAAGCAGGGTTGTTCCATTTATTTTTGCTCCAAAAGATGCCTTGGAGCTTATTTTCGGGGGATAGCTTGTTTTTTTCCATGAACAACATTTTTTGGACAAAAGTAAATAAAACATTTACAACACATTCTGGACCATCATCACAACACACCAAACCCGTAGTTCCATCATGAATGTCTTGAATATAATTCTGCCTTCAGTGTTGCTTTATAGAAGGAGGGCTTTTCTGTCTCTTTTAGCCCCTTACACTTTCCTAGTGGTTCTGGGTCACTATGAGCTATCTGGGTCTTGTGGGGTGTTTTGAGTGCAATTCTTTTGGGGGGGCGTCTGCTTTCTTTGGTGAAGGATTCTATTGCCAATTGACTTTACTATTTAAATGTATTAAGTAGCTTCCTGGACTATTTAAATTGACTTTTGATGAATTGTAACTAGGGTTTATGTTTTAAGCAGGGCTTATATTTCGAACATCCTTAAAAATCATGTCAGTGCATCTTTTCAGAGAAACATTTTTTATCAATGGCAAACTATCACTTTCTTTATGGTTTCTGTTCAGAAATATGTGGGAAAATTTTATACAATGACTGTCACAAATACAAACTGATCACAATTCTCAATTGGATTAGCAATGCAACAAAGGGGCCAGATTAAAATGAGTTCAAGGGAAATTTTGGCAAAACTGCAGCTAGCTAGACTCCTTGATTGGAGCATCATAAATCTGTCACACTTTCTTCTCCCAGAGCTTACTCGTTTAATGCCAATAACAAGAAAGAGGCGGCACACCACTGGCTGCAAAAGATGCTTTGTGGAATACACTGACACTGTGTATATGTTCCACAATACAAAGCATCTTTTGCAGCCAGTGATGTGCCGCCTCTCGTTATTTATATTCACCGAGGTCGTGCAAGCAATCTGACCAAGGCCTGGCACCGGCATCATCCCTGGTAAAAGTACCTGGGACACTCTCCTTGAATATTTATATGCAGCTTTCCCATTTAATGTCCTGACCTGGGCTATAATAATCCAGCATAGAAGCCTGGGTAGATGGACTATAGGACAACAATTACGGCTTACGGGAAGTTTTCAGGCCTGGGGTAGAGCCATACTGATATTTACCTTGAGGTGGCCCTGTGTTCAACAGAGTGGGAGACTATGTCACATTTGACAACTCCCAACTGGGTAACCTCCTAATATATAGCAAATAAACAGTACAACCAAAGTGGAACAATCACAGCCCCAAAAAAATAACTATGCACTTTACAAAGGAGAAATACTACAAAGTGTCCAAAATACAACTTCTCTTCCACCACACGCAATAAAAAAAGCCATGTATTCTGCTAATAGGAACAAGAAGCCCTGATCAATAAAACAAGAAAAAAGTTGCAGTACTTAACAATGCAATGAAGTGATTCAAGACTACTTTTAAAACGCTCTATAGTAATACATTTTTGAAGGGGGAAAAGTGTGTGTGTGTGTGTGTGTGTGTGTGTGTGTGGGGGGGGGGGGGGGGGGGGTCTGAATCTTCCTGCTGGAGAGACAATCTCATTTCTGAGAACTGTCATGGTTATAATGCTGCCAAAAATACAGCCTTGGCCAAGGTTTCTATTTTTATAAAGAACTTCAGATTTATGTTAAACATTTCTGGGTGTCCCTTTAATATAACTGCCAGTATTGTATGATGTTGTTGTAAGAGACAGTCACGTGACTTTGTTGCAACACAGACCTTCAAGCTGCACAGTTCCTTCCCTTCTGTCTCCTCCCACTCACATCTGATTCATCATACCTTCTGTACAAACAAGGCAAAACTACACGATTTCCACATCACATTATACTTTTTGTATTCTAGTTTGTAGCTAATAAACTCTGATCTTCTGGGTGAAGCCATCTTCTTTTTGGTGAACTGACAGATTATAAGACTAACGAAAAAAGGCTTGTGGTATCAGTCTGACTTCAGCAGACCTTCTGTTCCCCTTTACTAGTATAAGGGCCTGAGGCCACTGATGCAGTTGTATCCGGTTTTCAGTTACACATCAATGTTACAGATGCA
Organism: Hyperolius riggenbachi; assembly: GCF_040937935.1. Taxonomy (NCBI): domain Eukaryota; kingdom Metazoa; phylum Chordata; class Amphibia; order Anura; family Hyperoliidae; genus Hyperolius; species Hyperolius riggenbachi. Next base: position 160,317,982 of record NC_090648.1, on the reverse strand, counting down.
GAAAAGCAGACAAAAGCAGACACAACTGCATTAGTGGGCTCAGGCCCTAAGAAACTCGTGTCAAACTGAATGTGAAACGAAAGCAGAGGATATAAGAAGCTTGTGTCCAGTAGCCCTCATTGTATAGCACTTCACTGAGTTATAGTACAAACCTTCCTTACCCATTATATCCCCTAATATTTGTGTGGGGAAGAAAGGAGTGGGGGTTGGGAAATTAAAATTTCATTTTATTTTTCAATTTAAATTAATTTGATTACCTACACCTAAATATTATCTAGATCAGACATTCTCAACTAGGTAGGGTTCCATGGCACTATGCCACTTCTGCGGGACTAAATAGTCCAGTTTCCCGCATTTTAGTGCATTAAAATAGTCCCACTGTGGTTCATGCGACCAGTGGATTAATCCAATCCGTAGCTCATCACCAAGCCCTCTTTTTGGGCTATTTATGCAACTTCCGTTACATTTGAACAAGGTAGCAGCAGCACAAGAGGAGAAGAGTGAGAGGACAACACAGAGCTCAGAGGAGAAGAAGATGGTGACGAGACAGTGCAAAGGCCAGAGGAGGAGTCCGATGACTAGGCAGCAGGAGAGAGACTGCTTAGAGGCCCAAGAGAAGGAGAGGTGAAAAAGCATGAGACAGAGAAGACCGAGGAAAATCCAGAGGGTGGTGAGTATGTTTATCCCCCACCCCACTGAGCACCAGTGCAATCTGAAGATGGTTTGCGGCGTGGGTTTCAAAAGATCATGCACATAGCCCACAAGTCTGTTGGGGTACTGGCTTTACTGCATATATGTGAGGGTAACTGCTGCTTTTCATACGTGGGTGGTGATTGCAGCTTTCATATGTGGCGATGACTGCTGGATTTTTAGTCCTATTCAGGGCCGAATTTACCATAAGGCCTACAGACGCTTGATGATAGAAAGGCGGCTCACTCCCCTTCCGGAGAGTTTCCCTCTTTCCCTGTGCAGAGTCTTGAGCAGAGCGTAAAAGAGTTCACTCATCCAGCTCTCGGCATTCCACGGATGAGATCTCCCTTCAGTTGGGGGCACTGTACATTAATACCGAGGGTACCTCAGGCTACCTAATGCTAAAAGACACAGCCAGCACACTTGCGGTTCGGAGGGGGTTTGTGGGTTCATGGAGACCGCAGTCTAGGGTGCCAGGATATTTGTGCCTATAAGCTCCTGTGACGTAAATCCGGGCCTGGTCCTATTGTTAACCAAGTGGTGTATAATATTAGTTATCGTAGGTAGAAGGGAAAACATCAAAAAAGTGGTGCAATTTTATTTTGTAATTTTTATGTAGGGGTTCCCTGAAATCCCCCAAAAATTGTAGAGGTTCTTCAACTCTAAAAAGGTTGAGAAAGGCTGATCTAGATTGATGGAGCTGAAGGAGGTGACAAAAATCATGTCAAGAGGAAAAGTAAAACGTGTCCAAAAATAATGTGGGCGATTCTGGACTAGCCTTAGCAGAAAACACCAGACTGTCAGCATTTATAACAGCACTAGAATAAGTAGAGCTTCCTCTTCACAAAATGTAACAAAAATATTGCTGTAATGTGATTTTGCTTAGCAACATGACTGATGGCATTAGCTAAGCGGTTTCTGAAGACACACTTCAATGTTTAAATAAAGCCACAAGCTGGCCTGCTCTAAATTCTGGCCTCCAAACCTCTGCAGCAGTGACACTCTACTCAGTCAAGTGATCATAGATTAAATGGGTACAATCTACCCTTTATACAGCAAACAAACAGTGTATACAGTATACTGTACAGTGAACTGAAAATAAACGGATGAGGTAAAGAATTATATCTATTCTCCTAAAATTATTTTTTAAAAATCTTACAGTTTTATTATGGGGTTTAAAGCTAAAACAAAAAAGGTTTAATGTCTCCGTTGAACGACAGTCTTTCACACAGTCTGACACAGTTCAGAGCCACAGTCTATGGACTAGTAACCTTTTCTTATCTATTCCCTGCACTCAGAAACTGTTCTCTGGCAGGCAAGTTTGAATTTAGTTATGGGTGAAGGGTACATTTTAATCCCACTAGGTACTGACTAGAGAGAAACTGTAACTTGTACACCTGGATGTTTAACCCCTTCAGTGACAAAAATAAACAGCCTAGTTATAAGCAAGAATGGCACAGTACATACACGTTTATCTCCTCATGTCTGTTCAGGTACCCCTTTTAAAGGGAACCTAAACTGAGAGAGTTATGGATGTTTCCTTTTAAACAATACCCGTTGCCTGGCAGTCCTGCTGATCTCTTTAGGTGCAGTAATGGCCGAATCACACACTTGAAACAAGCATGCAGCTAATCCAGTCTGACTTCAGTCAGAGCATCTGATCTGTATGCTTGTTGAGGTGCTGTGGCTAAATGTATTAGAGACACAGGTTCAGCAGGAGAGTCAGGCAACTGGTATTAATTTTAAAAGGAAACATCCATATCCTTCTCAGTTTAGGTTCCCTTTAAGCATACATAAAATGGCTGTTGCTATGCTTGCACACTTGTACGATCAAAAAAGTTTGAGTACTGAATGCAATATTCTTGCTCCTTGCACTAACATAAGTGGAAGAGTAGATACAGGAAGCCACTGTCTAGTGACTAGTGAATTAGGAGCAACTATCAACGATTGCTCTGGGCAGTAGCAATAGAGCACCTGTACATCATGTCTTATGATTAGGTGCAAAGTAAAAACTGGTCCACATATACACACATATAAATAATATTATCTATCTATACATACATAGATACACACACAAACGTATATATCTGTTGGCAGTGTCCATTGCAGATGCATGTCACTCATTTGACTATGACTATGCACTAGCTTACTGAAACACTAAGTGCCCTTTAACGCTGCAATCCAATTTTCCATGTACATGCAAATCAAATTGCAAATGCTATGCGATTTGCTATGCAACCTTACGACCTCCAGTTTGAAAAAAAAAAAAAAACTTCCCACGGTTTCCTATCCCCAGTTAGGAAACAGTCATGCCCACCGATCACAGCTGTAATCATGCCAAAATGTGTGTTCAAAAACATGTTAGAATTGTGATCGCAGAGCAATGTGATTTCGATATTCAGTTTGGAAGGCCCTAATACAGTATTCCAAGCAAAATCGTGGAAAGGAGCATGCTTTGTTCGACGTTTTATAACACAATGCACCAATGACCGTGTAAAAGGGCCTCAAGCTTTGCACGCACCTTAGACCACTGATTATTCCTAATGTTTTCTGGTGACCGCTTACAAGCTATCAAAGTATAGAAAACAATCGCATCAGCCAAGGAACCACCATTAGGGAAACACACGTAGACTTCATACATTTCACCCCAAATGATCACAAAATCATGGTTTCAGGTAACTAAAACTGAATGTGTGTACACAGCTTATGCCAGGAACAAATCTCTATCCCTGGTTATTATTAATTCTGCTGAGAAACGAGCAAAAGTTGTACATTGTTAGCATTCTATAACCCAATCTGCTTGATGCTTTCTCTTACAACTTACCAAATACAAGCAATACAAGGATAAAAACACACTTTTCATAGGCTGAGTAAATTGCTTGTCGAGTCTGTACTGAGCTTATTATACAGCAAAAAAATCACAGTGTCCATAGCAAGCAATTATCTTTCGTTGTTCTTTCTGAAGCATAATGATGAAAGGTTAAATCGGATTTATTGTCATGGGCACAGACTCAATTCACATTACCAATGCTGAACTAATCTGAAAAGCAGAATAAGATAACATCTAATAGAACATAGATGAAGGCTGTCAGAACAACATGCTGTCTAAATGTGAGACATAGTGAGGCATGATCACAACATACCAAACTGGAAAACTAGTCTATAGAACTAAACAATAAGACTACAGAATGTGGAATAACGGCTCCAGAACCTACCTACCTTACAGCACAGCCATTCCTTGCACTGGTGTTTATACTCTGAACTCCCTTTCTTGCTATGTCTTATCTATGGGATGTACATGAATTTGTAGCTTCAGAAAAATGCCTTCTGTGCTATGTCATCGCAGAGTAAGCCAAGCCAGCAGCACTGATAAGGAATAACTTCCTCTTTCATACGCAGCGCCTCTCCAGCACCACGCACATAGCACCTTGTCCCACACTGCTTATTACAACATGCTGCACTTCAGCGTAAACATTTCACTTGACAGGAAACAGGAGCGATTCATTCAAAGATGCAAATGTAACCATTAATCTGGATTAAAAGATAAAGCAGTTAGGCTAAAGAGAAAGTAGAAAGAATACATGGCAGAACCCAAACTATTAAAATCTCCCAGGATATCGCTCATTTGCTAGACTCACCACCTAACCCAGTTTGATTTCACTACCTCAGCTGCCTGGTACCAATCCATTAAGTTCTTGATCGCCTTCCCCAATCAATAAAAACAACTTCTCACTGATACTGCAAGTAAATTTGATTAACTTGATTCAGGGTGTGTCTTAATTCGATGTTTCAATGTAATCTAATGGTCTATACTCAGCTCAAGTTTCCCCGGATTTCTAACACAACTGTCTGGCGCACATTTGACACCTGTACAATGCAAAGCAAGAGCAGCTGAGAGCCTCCACAAGCATCATTTGCATTGTGCAGATCTCAGTGCACTATGCTGCCCTGTGTTATAGCATCCTGACACAGCCACACAGAATGCAGTCACTGCTCTCTGAAAGTAGTGTCAGTGATTTGGAAGTGTTAGTAATGGCCTTTGCCAAGGTTAAAGTGGACCTGAACTCTTGCACAGAAGAGAAGGAAAACCCTGTATGTATTTAGAGAGTTTCAGGCTTGTGCAAACTTGGCCCTCCAGCAGTTAAGGAACTACAAATCCCACAATGCATTTGCCTTTATGAGTCATGACTGTGGCTGTCAGACTCCTGCAATGCATTGTGGGACTTGTAGTTCCTCAGCAGCTGGAGGGCCAAGTTTGCCCATGCCTATTTTAGCCTGTCTAATCCCCCTCATCTGTGACTAATCACCACTGTAATATGATCTCTCATCTGTGTCAGCTCAGGAATCTACTATGCCACAGCAGAGCAGCTAATTTGTAAACACGTTGTTAACCCTATGTCTGCTTCCATGCACGCAGGAAGTAGACACACTGCAGGATTTGTCCACTATAAAACAGGCATTACAATAGGGCTGCTTCAGGCCTTTTAGTTTTATGTGGAAATAGCACAAGGTAAACACAAGGACCATTTTTGAAGCTTTCAGCCTGCCTAACCATCTAATGACCGCCTCAGGCCAATGGGTGTGGGCACGGCGGCAGCCCCAGGACCGCCTAACGCCAATTGGTGTCAAGTCCTGGGGCGGTGTTTTCCAGGAGATTGCGCACGCATCTCCGCTCCGTCATCAGTTTCCCAGCAGCGATCACCGCTTGGAGATTGTTTAGACGGCAAAACCACCGTCTATTCACTGTGTGCAGCGCTGTAGTGGGGACAGCCAATGTGACACAGCTGTCCCCCTGAGAGTGTCAGGGGCGATTCGCTGTCATAGCCTGATGCCTATGACAGCCGATCGCTAGGATTGGTTGACGGGGAGGGATGGGTGGGTAGGAGGAAAAAAATAGCAATATTTATTAAAAAAATAAGGGCCCACCAAAAGAGTTCTGTTGGTGGGCAGAAAAGGGGGGGGGGGAATCACTTGTGTACTCAGTTGTATGGCCCTGTGGCGAGGCCTTAAAGCTGCAGTGGTCTAATTTGTGAAAAATAGCCTGGTCACTAGGGGGGTGTGAGCCTACAGTCCTCAAGTGGGTAAAGGACAACTGATGTGAGAGGGATATGGAGGTTGTTCTATTTATTTCCTTGTAAACAATGTACCATTGCCTGCATCTCCCTCTAATCATTTTAGTTATAGATCTTGAACAAGCATGCAGATCAGATGTTTGGCTGAATTTGCCACATGCCCGTTTTAGGTGTGTTTCAGATACTACGGCTGCATGAAAGATCAGCAGGACTGCCAGGTAACAGGTATTGATTAAAAGGAAATAAATATAGCAGCCACCATATCCCTCTCAGTTTAGTTGTCCCTTACACATTATGGAGGCATAGCCTAGGGGGAATATCAGAACAAAAATGCTGGCACTTCCTCACACTGTATAGCTGAGCTGCACTGGAAGCACTGAAGCTGAGCACAATGTGACAGGTGGAGTGTACTTTCCAGTGTCTGCTGCTTGATGTACAATTACACATGTAACAGAGCATATTAGAGATGAGGGGTGCAGAGAGAGCTTAGGTGTATACATAGAATGGAATGCAGATGAATCCTCCAAGCACAGCATAGGGATTTCCACTGTGTAAACCTCAGAGACTTGTCATCAGTGTGAACTAGGGGGACCTTTCTAACTGAATCCAGAATTAGAAAATCTGTTTGACAATAAACTCTGACTAACAAACAGTACAATCAGTAATGTCTCAGGCAGGATGGCTATGATCCATAAACAGGAAGTCATGGACATCCTTTACTGAGAGGATTCCTGTTCACAAGTAAAGCCCAACACTGCTTCGTACAAAAGCAACACTGAAATTTCAATACAGATTGCATAAATTTACCTACATTGCTAGTTGAAGAAAGACAGTCCATTTTAAACTAGAACATAAAAATGGTACAACACTGTACTGCACCCTTACATATCCCAGCTGATCCAGAGGAAGGTGATAAAGACCCTTATGGGGTTTTGGCCAATAGGCTTTAAAAGAAAAAAAATAGAATCCTTCCCGACTTCAGCTGGCAGTCAGATAAATCCCTGGATCACCACGGCTGTGAATTAACTAGTAATTGCAGCTGAGGGTGTCCTTCAATGCAAGAAAAGCATCCAAGCCCTGTTTAAAGTGGATCCGAGATAAACTTTTACTCATTGCATAATTGTGTTCCTTTCATATAGTTTATAGGGCATTCCTCAAGCCAAATACTTTTTTTGTTTTGTTTTAATACTCTAATTCCCTATAAACTAAACAAGCCTCGCCCACAGCTCCTTTTGTGTCTTGGCACTGTAGCAAGGGCTTATGGGACCTCAGTCTGGGCAAGAGGAGGAGGAGGCTACTAGCCATTGATTTCAGAGGCAGAGGGGAGGAGGGAGGAGGAGACAGGACTGAATTTACACACAGGCAAGTCAATAGCATCTCCAGCCCTCAGCCTGTGACAATGTGACAAACAGAACACTGGAATAAATAATCATAAACTTTTGAAGCTGTTTGCAGCTAGATATGCTGTGTAAACTATCTAAACTTTAGATAAGATATATAGACAAGTTACTTGTTATAGTTTTTCATCTCGGCTCTGCTTGAAATGTAGATCTAGAATTTGCCATAATGACTTCCTGTGGTAAGAGGTTTCATATTTTAACCACACCACTCTTACTATACATTTTTGTCCGTAGGCTTGTGCAGACTTTTACTTGCTTTAGTTGCTGCTGCTTGGCATTTAACATGGTTGAAATCCTTCTTCAGGTTTGCTAATGTATGCCATTTAGCTTGTCTGGTACTCTACTGCTGGACATCTAAAGTGCATGTATCAGCTATACACCAGTCAGAGAACTGAACCACTTGGAGGAGATTCACAGAAAATAAGATAAAGAGGCCTATCAATAACTGAGCTCAAATCCTTAAATACCCAGGGATGGATGCCATTCCGGTCTAGTGCCTTATTTATCCTGGCCTAAAATGTGTCTTCAAAAAAGTGCAGAAATATATTACCTATGATGTGAAAATCCAGACTATAAGCAGTAACAGCTATATTCTGGCCAGCACTACAAGTGAAAAATGTGTGCATTTCTGACAGGAAATTCGCTGTTTTCATTATTAAGTACATTATGCTAGTTCACCATTTTTTAACCCATAGACACAATAGCCACATAAAATTGACATCCTATGAAGTCTTGTTGATATACAGAGCATCTTTTCTTTCTGTTAAACCGCAATAAACAACTTCCTCCAACAACCATTTACCTACAACTAAAACTTTCAACTAAAATGAAAGATCTGTATGTTGAGCGAAAAAAAACACAAAAAACCCACTTACATAGAGTACACTACATAATTTTAACAGATACAATAAGTAATATGCAAATATTTAAAGAAATGGGGAGTCCTCAGCAGGATATAAAAAACTGCACATAATTTACAGGAGTACCCCAAAAAAATGCAAACAGACAGGTTTCCGACTGATCGACTGGCTAACGGCTCTTCACACTGCATTCGTTTTTATCTGATTTTTGAAGTGTATGCGGTCAGAGTTGGAAGGACACTGAGGAAATGATGGGAACTAGGATGCAAAAGTAGCAGTGCCCGTTGCATAGTTCCTGTGTTCGCGTTTTTTTTCCATTGACTTGACACAAATGCAATGACCAGTTTTCTATTGTGATTTTGGCTGCAACTTTTGGGTCAAATACCCAGGAACACTTGCAACTTCATGCAAAATGACATTGCAAGAAAATAGGACATCTAAAGCATGGTTCTCTCCTCACAAACTTCTCTCAGCAAATTACCCCACCAATCACATGTTTTTTACCTTTTCCAGCCTGTAAATTCAAATACAAACCCCGGTTTCCTCCCACTTTCCAAAAACATACGGATAAGTTAATTGCCCCCCCCCCCCCCCCAAAAAAAAATAATAAATAAATTGGCCCTAGACTACAGTACTTACACTACATAATATAGACATATGGCAATTGTAGGGATTAGATTGTGAGCTCCTTTGAGGGACAGTTCGTGACAAGAATATATATATATATATATATATATATATATATATATACATACATATACATATACATATATATATATATATACACACACACACACACACTGTACAGCGCTGCGTACTATGTTGGCGCTATATAAATGCTAAATAATAAAAATAATAATAATAATACAAACAATGCATTCTTTGCAGGCAGAATGAACTGGACATTTAACTGAAAAAAAAAACGCAATCGCATCACAAACACAAAAAAATGTAAATTTCACAAAAAATTCAAGAAAATCGCTATGAAAAAAATCTTGCAAAACAGCAATTGCATCGAGCTGTGTTTGTGATAGCATTTTTTGGTGATTTTCAATGTGAAATGGGCCTAAAAAAATAATACAATTCCAGCTCAGTAAAACACAAATTAAAATCTAAATAAGCAACTAAGAATTAAACTATTAAGAGCATAGTAGATTATTTTAGTGATTTCAATAAAAACTCATAATAAAATACCTTGCTTTTGCTTTTCAATCAGTTTGGTGTGATTTTTCAGGCATTCTGAGCATGCCATGTCACCATGATAGAAGCCAAAAGAAGCAGTGAAAGTTTAGCAAGAATGTGCTGAGAATAACCAGCCTCTACAAGCAATCTCTCCCCCCTCAGAGCACACACTTGAATATTACAGTCCTTTTTTGTTTTGTCTAAGATGTTCTGTAACCTGGAAAATTTACATCATAAAACCAGCAATTGCTCACCTAGATCTATAAATATAGAGGCATTAAAGTGACTTGTTGCATAACTCCAGTTAAACCTGTGCTACACGACAAACTCACAATAAACATTTGTACAGAGTGTTACTGTACCTTTGTCTGACTCACCAACCCTGAAATTATATTGGATGATACGTTTTATAGGAGAAAATCGGCTAGAGGGCAAGTAAAAGCAGAGTTCAGGCTGTAGCTATCTAACAAAGCTGAAGTAACTGTCCATAGAAGTTTGCCTCATTTATGCAGAGAAAGCTAATAAAGTAAAATTAAAGTGAAGGAAAAAAAAACACAAAAAAGTATGATATAATTGTAAGTGTAGTATGGATAATTAATAGAACATTAGTAGCAAGGAATTTTCAGTTATATTGTTTTTTTTTTATAACATTGCATCATTCTCTAATATTTGCAGTTTATAAATTACACTCTGTATTTTACATGATGAAACAGAGCAGAGCTAAATACCCTTTGAACTTCCTGGCAATAAAACCTTAAACATACAAGAAACAGCGAGAGACAGGTTGAGATAAGTGCTTCAGAAAACAGCACTGTAGCCAACCTAAATTGGGTCGGAGAACTCAGAGAAGCTTGTTTGCTTAGATAACTTAGGTTTCTTAACTCTTCCTATACTGGAAACAAAATGAGCTGTACTATACATACAAATCATAAGTTTATGTTCACTTCAGATGTCCTTCAAATAACTGACAATTTCAAGAGTGGAATAAGAAAAACTATTTCACCACATACACAGAGGAGTAAATTAAAGCAGAACCCCGCACACCCAAGTGTTGGATATAATTGGGAAAAGTTCAGCTTGGGCTGAATACACCACACTTCCTGTTCTGTACTTTATATATAAAATACTAAGGAGCAAGTGGCTGAAGAGACTACAACAGGTCAAAGTCAATGACTCAGTTTACAGTAAGGTCTTCAAAAAAGTACAAGGAGAATGCACTAAAAGGAAACAGGATGTTCAACTCCCACCAGAGCCTTGACTGTCATTGCTATTTGAGATGTGCAGAATCTCCTAAATTGGGACACATACAGTAGTATAAACAAATTATTCCCAACATTTCACATATGTTCGATTGTGAAAAAGCGCTTCCTCTGTAATAAGGCAACAACATCTTAAGACACTTTGCATGTTTTTATCTTTTCCTTACAGCGCAGGAAATTATTGGCTATATTCCCAAAAGGACAGTAAGCTTTACATGTGCAAGGTAGAGCAAGTTACCATTACAGGAATTTTTTGTTTTGCAGGAATTTAAAGTACACCTGAACTTCGATGAATATGGAGCCTGCCATATTAATTTCCTTATAAACAATACCAGTTGCCTAGCAGTCCTGCGCAAATATTTGGCTGCAGTAGTGTCTGATTAACATACCTGAAAGAAGCATGTGGCTAATTAAGTCAGACTTCAGAGCGCCTGATCTGCATGCTTGTTCAGGGTCTTTGGATGAGGGCCCGTTTCCACTATCGCGAGTTCGCATGGGCAATTACAAGTGGATGGGACTGTTTCCACTTGTCAGGATTTCTGAGCATTTTTCTGTGCAGAAAAAAATCTGCACGGCAGAGCTATCAGAATTCGCATACAATGTATTTAATAGGAAATTCGCATGCAGTTTTGATATGCGAATTTTCATGCGAATTCGCATACGATTTCGCATAGAAACAATGAAAAAGCACACAGGCAATGCCATGGTTAAATTCACATACAGAGTCATCCATGCGAAATCGCATGCAAATTTGCATACAACCGCATGCAAAAATCGCATCCACATGCGATTTTTTTCTGCGCCGATCCCAACCGCACAAGTGGAAACGGGCCCTAAGGGTATTATGGACAGAGGCTCACCAGGATGGCAAAGCAATCTGCATTGTTTAAAAAGAAATGCATGTCAGCCTTCTCATCTCAGTTCAGGTGTGCTTTAAGCAACATTCGCAAATCGCATAAGTTGCTCTTCAGATGCATCACTCACACTGCCAGTTACACAAGCACAGTAAGTGTTGCATGTATAACACAAGCTACACAATTTGCATTGCGTGATATGTAAAACTGCATAAATCTCTAAACTTTTCGTACACTGTCTGTACAAGTAAAGTTTATTTTTCTCTTTTGAACATCGTCATATGTAAGTTGAATATTGTATAGCCAAACTCTGCTTTTTTATGATCTAAAAAATATATTATTTAACAAGACAAAGACAAATAACATTTATATCGCGCTTTTCTCCTGGCGGACTCAAAGCGCCAGAGCTGCAGCCACTAGGACACGCTCTATAGGCAGTAGCAGTGTTAGGGAGACTTGCCTAAGGTCTCCTAATGAATAGGTGCTGGCTTACTGAACAGGCAGAGCCGAGATTCGAACCATGGTCTCAGTCAGAGGCAGAGCCCTTAACCATTACACCTTCCAGCCACTACATTTAAAGGTCCCCCATCAGGTCAGCTTTTTCCTAAAGCAAAGTACGGTGGGCAGCACAGGTGTAGTGGATAGTACTCTAGCCTTGCAGTGCTGGTGTAGTGGATAGTACTCTCACCTTGCAGTATTGGGGTAGTGGATAGTACTCTCGCCTTGCAGTGTTGGTGTAGTGGATAGTACCCTCACCTTGCAGTGCTGGTGTAGTGGATAGTACTCTCGCCTTGCAGTGATGGCATAGTGGATAGTACTCTCGCCTTGCAGTGATGGCATAGTGGATAGTACTCTCACCTTGCAGTGCTGGTGTAGTGGATAGTACTCTCACCTTGCACTATTGGCATAGTGGATAGTACTCTCGCCTTGTGGTGCTGGTGTAGTGGATAGTACTCTCGCCTTGTGGTGCTGGTGTAGTGGATAGTACTCTCGCCTTGCAGTGCTGGTGTAGTGGATAGTACTCTCGCCTTGCAGTGTTGGTGTAGTGGATAGTACTCTCGTCTTGCAGTGCTAGCATAGTGTATAGTACTCTAGCCTTGCAGTGCTGGTGTAGTGGATAGTACCCACACATTGCAGTGCTAGCGTAGTGGATAGTACTCGACTTGCAGTATTGGCGTAGTGGATAGTACTCTCGCCTTGCAGTGATGGCATAGTGGAGAGTACTCTCGCCTTGCAGTGATGGCATAGTGGAGAGTACGCTCGCCTTGCAGTGATGGCATAGTGGATAGTACTCTCGCCTTGCAGTGATGGCATAGTGGATAGTACTCTCGCCTTGCAGTGATGGCATAGTGGATAGTACTCTCGCCTTGCAGTGATGGCGTAGTGGATAGTACTCTCGCCTTGCAGTGATGGCATAGTGGATAGTACCCTCACCTTGCAGTGCTAGCGTAGTGGATAGTACGCTCGCCTTGCAGCACAGGTGTAGTGGATAGTACTCTCACCTTGCAGTGCTGGCGTAGTGGATAGTACTCTTGCCTTTCAGTGAAGGCATAATGGATAGTACTTTCGCCTTGTGGTGCTGGTGTAGTGGATAGTACTCTCGACTTGCAGTGTTGGCGTAGTGGATAGTACTCTCGCCTTGTGGTGCTGGTGTAGTGGATAGTACTTTCGCCTTGCAGTATTAGCGTAGTGGATAGTACTCTCGCCTTGCAGTGCTGGTGTAGTGGATAGTACTCTCGCCTTGCAGTATTGGCGTAGTGGATAGTACTCTCGCCTTGCAGTGTTGGTGTAGTGGATAGTACTCTCGCCTTGCAGTGCTGGTGTAGTGGATAGTACTCTCGCCTTGCAGTGTTGGTGTAGTGGATAGTACTCTCGCCTTGCAGTGTTGGTGTAGTGGATAGTACTCTCGCCTTGCAGTGTTGGTGTAGTGGATAGTACTCTTGCCTTGCAGTGTTGGTGTAGTGGATAGTACTCTCGCCTTGCAGTGTTGGTGTAGTGGATAGTACCCTCACCTTGCAGTGTTGGTGTAGTGGATAGTACTCTCGCCTTGCAGTGCTGGTGTAGTGGATAGTACCCTCACCTTGCAGTGCTGGTGTAGTGGATAGTACTCTCGCCTTGCAGTGATGGCATAGTGGATAGTACTCTCGCCTTGCAGTGATGGCATAGTGGATAGTACTCTCACCTTGCAGTGCTGGTGTAGTGGATAGTACTCTCGCCTTGCAGTGCTGGTGTAGTGGATAGTACCCTCACCTTGCAGTGCTGGTATAGTGGATAGTACTCTCACCTTGCAGTGATGGCATAGTGGATAGTACTCTCACCTTGCAGTGCTGGCGTAGTGGATAGTACTCTCACCTTGCAGTGCTGGTGTAGTGGATAGTACTCTCACCTTGCAGTATTGGCATAGTGGATAGTACTCTCGCCTTGTGGTGCTGGTGTAGTGGATAGTACTCTCGCCTTGTGGTGCTGGTGTAGTGGATAGTACTCTCGCCTTGCAGTGCTGGTGTAGTGGATAGTACTCTCGCCTTGCAGTGTTGGTATAGTGGATAGTACTCTCGCCTTGCAGTGCTAGCATAGTGTATAGTACTCTAGCCTTGCAGTGCTGGTGTAGTGGATAGTACCCTCACATTGCAGTGCTAGCGTAGTGGATAGTACTCTCGCCTTGCACTATTGGAGTAGTGGATAGTACTCTCGCCTTGCAGTGATAGCATAGTGGATAGTACTCTCGCCTTGCAGCACAGGTGTAGTGGATAGTACTCTCGCCTTGCAGCACAGGTGTAGTGGATAGTACTCTCGCCTTGCAGCACGGGTGTAGTGGATAGTACTCTCGCCTTGCAGTGATGGCATAGTGGATAGTACTCTCGCCTTGCAGCACAGGTGTAGTGGATAGTACTCTCGCCTTGCAGTGATGGCATAGTGGATAGTACTCTCGCCCTGCAGCACAGGTGTAGTGGATAGTACTCTCGCCTTGCAGCACAGGTGTAATGGATAGTACTCTCGCCTTGCAGCACAGGTGTAGTGGATAGTACTCTCGCCTTGCAGTGATGGCATAGTGGATAGTACTCTCGCCTTGCAGTGATGGCATAGTGGATAGTACTCTCGCCTTGCAGTGATGGCATAGTGGATAGTACTCTCGCCTTGCAGTGCTGGTGTAGTGGATAGTACTCTCGCCTTGTGGTGCTGGTGTAGTGGATAGTACTCTCGCCTTGCAGTGATGGCATAGTGGATAGTACTCTCGCCTTGCAGTGATGGCATAGTGGATAGTACTCTCGCCTTGCAGTGCTGGTGTAGTGGATAGTACTCTCGCCTTGTGGTGCTGGTGTAGTGGATAGTACTCTCGACTTGCAGTGCTGGTGTAGTGGATAGTACTCTCGACTTGCAGTATTAGCGTAGTGGATAGTACTCTCGCCTTGCAGTGCCGGTGTAGTGGATAGTACTCTCGCCTTGCAGTGTTGGTGTAGTGGATAGTACTCTCGCCTTGCAGTGTTGGTGTAGTGGATAGTACTCTCGCCTTGCAGTATTGGCGTAGTGGATAGTACTCTCGCCTTGCAGTGTTGGTGTAGTGGATAGTACTCTCGCCTTGCAGTATTGGCGTAGTGGATAGTACTCTCGCCTTGCAGTGTTGGTGTAGTGGATAGTACTCTCGCCTGCCAGTGCTGGTGTAGTGGATAGTACTCTCGCCTTGCAGTGCTGGTGTAGTGGATAGTACTCTCGCCTTGCAGTATTGGCGTAGTGGATAGTACTCTCGCCTTGCAGTGTTGGCATAGTGGATAGTACTCACCTTACAGTGCTGGTGTAGTGGATAGTACTCTCGCCTTGCAGTGAAGGCATAGTGGATAGTACTCTCACCTTGCAGCACAAGTGTAGTGGATAGTACTATCATCTTGCAGTGCTGGTGTAGTGGATAGTACTCTCGCCTTGCAGTGCTGGTGTAGTGGATAGTACCCTCACCTTGCAGTGCTGGTGTAGTGGATAGTACCCTCACCTTGCAGTGCTGGTATAGTGGATAGTACTCTCACCTTGCAGTGATGGCATAGTGGATAGTACTCTCGCCTTGCAGTGTTGGTGTAGTGGATAGTACTCTCGTCTTGCAGTGCTAGCATAGTGTATAGTACTCTCGCCTTGCAGTGCTGGCGTAGTGGACAGTACTCTCGCCTTGCAGTGAAGGCATAGTGGATAGTACTCTCGCCTTGCAGCGCTGGCATAGTGGATAGTACTCTCGCCTTGCAGCACAAGTGTAGTGGATAGTACTATCATCTTGCAGTGCTGGCATAGTGGATAGTACTCTCACCTTCCAGTGCTGTCATATTGGATAGTACTCTCGCCTTGCAGCACAGGTGTAGTGGATAGCACTCTTGCCTTGCAGTGCTGGCGTAGTGGACAGTACTCTCGCCTTGCAGTGCTGGCGTAGTGGACAGTACTCTCGCCTTGCAGTGCTGGCGTAGTGGACAGTACTCTCGCCTTGCAGTGCTGGCGTAGTGGACAGTACTCTCGCCTTGCAGTGCTGGCGTAGTGGACAGTACTCTCGCCTTGCAGTGCTGGCGTAGTGGACAGTACTCTCGCCATGCAGCACTTTCACACTGCAGCATTGGGTTGCTGGTCAGAATTCCAGACAGGCATTTTTTTATGTTCTCCCCGTGTCTGTGTGGGTTTCTTCCAGGCACTCCAGTTTCTTCCCACATTCCAAAAACATAGATAAATGAATTGGCTCTAAACTACAATTAACATAGCTGTGGTAGGCTTTAGACTTTGAGCCCCTTTGAGATCATATATACTGCGTAAAGCACTGCTGAAAATGTCAAGTGTTCGATAAATACTAAAGGAATAATAATAATTAAAGCAAAGATTTCTAGAGCGGCAAGCTACAACATTCTCAGATAAACAATGTGTGTGCCATCTCCTAGCAGTACAAGCAGCAAAAACCACAAGTAACAGCAGCTGTATTATTCAAAAACGCTTGCCGCTGCCTCCTTCAGCTGGGCTGAAAGACCTAATGCTTCTTTAAGTCATGTGAACAAATGTCCTTAACGAGAGAAGGCAACCAAAAAACAAATGCAGCTGTTAGGGAACATGGTGTAACACATTATTCTTGTCCTATGGAACAGATAAATAATGTGTATCTGAATTCTGATGTCTTTTCTAAATCAAAGGTGAAGCATGATTACTACATACTACATCTCTGTGAAGTCCTGTTCCTTATATATTCCCACTTCCTGCCTTTGAACATAATGTCAGTTTACAGGCAAAGGAACATTAAAGGAATACTATAGATTAACATATTTTTTTCAATTGACACAGGAATTGTTTGGGAAGTGCTGCTAAGTACTGGTGTAGACATTTTAGTAGCAACCTCTGTTTACTGTTATCAAAATACATTCAAACTTTACTGACGCCAAAACTGACGGCTGACTGAGCCATAGGAGAGGGGAAATTCCACTCACACTTGATCAGTTAACTCTATGTGTAACTGTGTGTGACAGAGAGAACAGCTGCAGCTTCTTTGTCCTGTGTTTCTGACTGACATGTCTGAAGAGAGCAGAGGAAATGTAACTAATTGTCACAGCTTTTTCATACTGTTTTTGCTTTCAGAGTTTGATA
Organism: Hyperolius riggenbachi; assembly: GCF_040937935.1. Taxonomy (NCBI): domain Eukaryota; kingdom Metazoa; phylum Chordata; class Amphibia; order Anura; family Hyperoliidae; genus Hyperolius; species Hyperolius riggenbachi. Next base: position 160,301,070 of record NC_090648.1, on the reverse strand, counting down.
TGTTTGATATTTGCTTTCTGTAGTCTGATATGCAACTCTGGCTGTGCATTGAAGCAGACACCCCTTCTGCAATTGATTTGTCCCAATATAGCGAAATCCTACCCTCAAATTACAGCTTTTGCCTCTGATATTTAACATGAAAAGTAGGAAAATGTTTACACAGCTACTTAGACATTATTTGCACACTGTCATTTTAGAACACTTGGGTATCGATAGTATTCCTTTAAATGATTATTTCAATAGATTAGACATTCGATTCGGTACTGAATATTGATTTAATATTGACATTAAATTAAACCTGTGGCATTGACTGATCTTATGATAGAAATATTCATTTATCACACAGGAAATGCTAGTTCTTTGCTGGATCGATTAGTAGTGCACAGTGGTAGAACAGATATATCTAGAAGATGGATTTTTATTTTTACCTGGTCCATCAGTAACTGACTAGTGTAAGGCTAGCTTTAGTTGGGAATAAATCAGGAATGAGACTTCACAGAAACAAAGTTAAGCTATATAGCTAGCCATGCTTCAGAGAATAAACAGGAATCTCACACTAAACTCTCCTGCATATTACATGAAAAAAATCACTATGTAAGGACAAGTAAAATCACATAACGTAAAAACAAACCAATAAGCACAGACATAGAATGCTCCATTACTGCATAGTTTGCATAACACTATCCCCATGAGATGTAATTTACAAATAAATTCATCAAAACTTGCTAGCAAGTGTACAGCCAACATAAAGGACTGTACACATGCCGGACTGAAAGCAACAACGGGTCCGTCGTCACCTCCCGCTGGGTGGGCGTTCCAGCGACAGTCCGGCGTGTGTACAGTCTGTCGGTGGACTGATACAGCTGTCTCAGAAACAGCCGTATCAGTCTGCAGACAGACTGTACACACGCCGGACTGTCGCTGGAACGCCCACCCAGCGGGAGGGGACGACGGACCCGTCGTTGCCTCCAGTCCGGCGTGTGTACGGACCTTAAGTCTCAGCCAACAGAGAAGATGTACACAAACCGGAAAAGGCTGTGTGAAATGTTATATGCAGAGGAAATGCAAACAAACGCATTAAGCAATCACTTCCTTCAAAATAAGCCAGACCACTTACTGAGTCATATAAAAGTGCCACACAACTGTGTTGTGATAAAAAGAACCTAATCCCATGGCTACTTACTAGCACAAAGATAAGCATCCTTATTGAAGTTTTTTGTGCAGTGGTTGCAGGTAATGGGGCCAACTGTTGGTGTGGGGCTGAAAACATGTCCATTGATGGTCTTCTTGTCTTTGTCCTTGGGCTCCTTGTCTTTTTCTTTTGTCTTATCCCTTTCTTTCTCTTTTTCCTGGGAAAAACAAAGGATTAGTTTCTCAGATGTGTTGCAATGTCAGGCGTTTATATTAATACTGGAGAGGAAAAATCATACCATTTAATAACAGTGGCTTAGCTATAAAACCTGACATCACAGCTCTGCTATGAGAAGAATGTGGAATACAGTTATGCTTTTAAAATAAAGGCATTGTAGTGGCAAGAAAATCAGGAAACAACAAGTATAGCAAAGAGCCTAGTCCTCATCTATGCACACCAGGGATTTACTGTGGAACCCTAGCCAAGCCTTACAGGGAGCCCAAGGAGAAAATGATATGGAAGCGGACATGTTCATTTCCTTTTAAATAATGCACACTGCCTGGCTGTCATGCCTCTGCCTGTAATACTCTACACCTGAGACCGGTAAAAATAAAATTACACACACACAGCCCACTTCAGGCAAACCAGCCCTTAACCAGCCTCCTCCACCACCTGGATCTTCTGCTATGTTCCCCACATTGACCCAGCGAATCGGGGCATACTGCACATGCGCGACCCGGCTGTAGACCCCCCTCCTTCCCCCCGGGTGAGTTCTGCACGTGCGCAGTATTACCAGGGGGGAAGGGGGGGGGCGTACAGCCGGACTTCACCGACTGGCACCAAGTGGTGGAATTACCAGGCTGCCTAGCGAGCATCCAGGATGCCTGGGAAGACGTCGAGGGACCGATTAGCCTGAATTGGATTGAAGGAAACCCCAGGTACCTATAATTGTTTTTATTAATATCATCTTAGGTACACTCTAAGCCACAGACTCTGAACAAGCAAGCAGATCAGAGGTCTATGACAAATCTTGACAAGATTAGCTGCATGCTTATTTCAGGTGTGCGATTTAGATCCTACTGACCAGAAAGATCAGCAGGACTGCCAGGAATCTGGTACTGTTTAAAAGGAAACAAATATGGCAGCCTCCATTGGTCTCACATCTCGGCTTCATTTTAACTTCTTAGTTTTGTGTAGTATGAAGAAAGGAAGGAACACCTTTTACATGGTGTCTGTCCGTATCCCATCATTACCAATTCTCACTGACCCTGTTAGAGATAGGAGGTGAAATTCTTCTCAGCAGACACCTGAGCATCAATAAAAAACAAACAGGCATTCTACCACCTGCCCTTTTGTTAATCAACATTTAAGTTAAGGCATTTATCTCACTTTTGTTCTCTGTAAGCCTGTCAATAGTACAGGAACTAAGGCGCTCAGTCAGTAATTTGGGGGCAGTCAAAAGACTGAGCTGGTAGCCAAATGATGTCTCACCCCAAAGTCCATGGAGGGGGAATAGTAATTAACGCTGCCAGAACTTTTCGACTTTACACTGTGCCCAAATATCCCAGTGCCTTAATTGAATGTATGCATATCCATACCACCCCCCTCCCCCAAACAAAAGGGCATGGCAAAGAAGCATGGAATACTGACATTTAGGCAGTTCTATTCATTAGTGCTGAGGGTTTTTTTTTTGGGGGGGGGGGGGGGGGGGAGGATTGAAAAGCCATTTTGCAATTTCAGTTCGCAGCCAGCTTTATCTCAACAAAAAATGTTATCAAGCAAAATGTTATGCCTTGTCTAAAGTTTATTCTGCCCAACAATATAATTGCTACAAAAGTAATCAGCTGCACAGAGCAGGAGACGTGGAAACTCAGATGAAGTAATTGCTAGCAAAAATAAGCAAACTAATCCATACCTCTACTACTAGGCCTCAAGTTTTAGGGTAAGATATTTTAGTTTCTGCTCAAAAATCAAGGGACAGAGTATGAAATAGTGCTCATCATATTCCTTGTAATGGAAAGCCAAATATTTTTTTTTTTCAATCAACAAAACTGTATTTTCATATATACATATATACACATATACATATATATATATATATATATATATATATATATATATATATATATATATATATATATATATATATATATATATACACATATATATATATATATATACACATATATACATATATACATATATATATATATATATATATATATATATACATATGTTACGGCCAGAACCCGAAGTGTGGCCACTTCTAGTTCTGGCCGGCCACTTCGGGTTCTGGCCGGCCAATGCGCGAAGTGGCCGCAGCGCTGCGGCCAATGTGAGAAATGTTTTGTTGACGCCGTCTCGCCGCGGCCAAATTGATGATGCTTAATTGTAATGAAATGTAGCCGGCGGCAATGTCATAGATGAAGCCGCCGGCTTTCGCGCACTGCCTCTCCCCGATCCACCCTCCCTCCTCTCCCCGCCTCCCATTACAATACATAGCAGCCGGGCGGGGACATGCAGCCGGAGAGTCGTTCGTCGCGGCAGGGGAATCCTGCCGTTCCTGCAGAGCGGGGTGCTGGCAGAAGCGATGTCTGCAGCCTCCCCCGCTCTGCTGCCCCTGCTGCGACGAACGACTCTCCGGCTGCATGTCCCCGCCCGGCTGCTACGTATTGTAATGGGAGGCGGCGGCGAGAGGAGGGAGGGGGGGATCGGGGAGAGGCAGTGCGCGAAAGCCGGCGGCTTCATCTATTCTATGACATTGCCGCCGGCTACATTTCATTAAAATTAAGCAAGTTTGTCATCAATTTGGCCGGGCGAGACGGCTGTAAACATTCCATTTCTCACATTGGCCGCAGCGCTGCGGCCACTTCGCATATTGGCCGGCCAGAACCCGAAGTGGCCGGCCAGAACTAGAAGTGGCCACACTTCGGGTTCTGGCCGTAACATATATATATAATAAAAAACTGGTCATAACCATAAGCAAAGATGTCTGCAATATCTGGCAAAAGTTCGCACTACAGCACTGTGACTGCCACATACTGAAGAAAGAAAAACAACATACAAAAGTAATTGCTCAACACTAGCTATTACTTTGGTTCTTACCTCATGTTTAGATCCTACAAATATTATCCTGATTTGCGGCACATCAATAAATTTTCCCCAAGGCATTCTGACCTTCAGAACTCCAAAACATTTACAGATAGAGGTACTGAAACTGTGCTGACATGACAGATAGCTGAAAACACCTTCTCTTCACAGAGGCTTTAGGCAAGACAACGGGGCAAGGAAGGAAGTCCTGACAGGCTTTACTTCTGCATTTCATCAAACCACAGCCATGCTCATATTGTTGGGGGTTTTACACAATAAAAGCTTTTAAAGAGTGATGGGAGGACAGAGCTAACATGTGGTTAACTAGAATTATGGACCTTTAAAAAAAGGATGATGCCCACAAAAATGAGTTACGGCAAGTAACAATTAAGAAATATGTACCGTAATAAAAATTCCACGGACACACTATTATGCTAAGAAATCATTAGTTTACTTAAAAAACATAGACCTTAACCTTCTGCACTGAAACATTTCAGCTACAGGGGTTTTCATAAAGCAGCTGACTGTCACAACATACCATCCAGACTCAATTCTGGTGTGCTTGAGATTTGTAAAAGCACTTTCTGCAGCATTTCATTTTCATGGCCACAGTATTCCGTTTGTTGTGACACTGAAAGAGGAACTGTAAGATGGAAATAAATGCAGCACCAGTGTTGAGCTGATGGTAGGTTTGTCAGGGAAAACTGGGGAAAAAGTCTTGCAGCCAATGGAAATCCAGCTGAAAAGGTGAAACCCCTCCCACAGTGTAGGTCTACTGAAGCACAGCCTTGCAGGTTATGGAATCACATGCAGCTCATTCCTGAATTGCATACACAGACATTAAAGGCTGCATATCTCGGCAATCACAGCTCTTACACACGCCAAATGTTTAGGATGGGAGGGGACCATCTGTGCCAAATTACAGCCCCAATGGTTCACAATAGTGTCGATATAACCCATCTCAGGAACCAGAGGGGGGCTGCAATTTGGCAAAGAGGTAGTTTGTGTGGTCCCCTCCCTACCATCAAAATTTAGATAGTGTAGGAGTTATGAGAGCGGAAATATCAAGCCTTTAATATCAGTAGCATAATATATCGTAGACATTAGATCACAGACACTGCATCGGCATAGCAGTACAGTGGAGAGCAGAGAAATAGCAGCAGCAGGCACAGGATCAGATACAGCACAAACACTGACACAGCAGTGTAGTGGAGAGCAGAGAAATAGCAGCAGCAGCAGCAGCACAGGATCAGACACAGCACTGAGAAAGCAGCCTAGTGGGGAGTAGAGAAATAGCAGCAGCACAGGATCTGACACAGTAGCCTTTTGGAGAGCAGAGAAATAGCAGCAGCACAGGATCAAAGCACTGACACGGCAGCCTAGTGAAGAGCAGAGAAATAGCAGCAGCAGCAGCTGCACAGGATAAGACACAGCACTAACACAGTAGCCTAGTAGAGAGCAGAGAAATAGTAGCAGCAGCAGCAGCTGCACAGGATAAGACACAGCACTAACACAGTAGCCTAGTAGAGAGCAGAGAAATAGTAGCAGCAGCAGCAGCTGCACAGGATAAGACACAGCACTAACACAGTAGCCTAGTAGAGAGCAGAGAAATAGTAGCAGCAGCAGCAGCTGCACAGGATAAGACACAGCACTAACACAGTAGCCTAGTAGAGAGCAGTGAAATAGCAGCAGCACAGGATCAGCCACAGCAGCATAGTGAAGAGCAGAGAAATAGCAGCAGCAGCAGCTGCACAGGATAAGACACAGCACTAACACAGTAGCCTAGTAGAGAGCAGTGAAATAGCAGCAGCACAGGATCTAACACAGCAGCATAGTGGAGAGCAGAGAAATAGCAGCAGCAGCAGCTGCACAGGATCAGACACAGCACTTACACAACAGCCTAGTGGAGAACAGAGATATCGCAGAAATAGCAAAAAATAGAGTGAAAAGCAGTCCATTTCAGTCCCTGGATTATCCTACAGCTGACTAAACAATTACATTTTAATAAAGATAAACTGGAAATAGTCTGAAATGGACAAATAAGGCTCGCTGACAAAATATTGATCCATTGACCCCCTAACATAAGTTACTTCAGTGGAGAGTCTAGTCACAGGTGCTAGAAGGGCTTCCTGGCTAACACTTTGAAAGCCACAAACATTTCCCTGGCTGAATCAATCGTGTGTGTGAGAGAGGAGAGAGTGGTTTGTAAACACACATCTATCAGAACCTCTCATCTATAGCAGGTTTACTGGCTCCCTGAATCTCTGGTAAAACATAATTGCATGTGCTCCCGCAAGCTGCTGCTGCACCATCGTATGCAGATCCTCAGGAATAGTCATACATCCGCTGTATTAATAAGTGCCATATCACCAGGTCTCCAATTAGGCTGACAAAGGACACAGGGAGAATGTGGCCCAGTGGATTGATATGTGCCGGCCGCATCACACGTCTTCATTTATTCCAGCGAGACATACGGGAAGATCTGGCCTTCTGCAGTGAGGGCCTAGTGATCAGTATTGCATTTTTCTCTGAGACCAGTAAAATGTAATGCTTGGGGAAGGGGAGACAAGGGGGCTTCTGCTAAATTGGAGATCACTGTGCTTACAATTCAGGGGCATATTGTTTAATTGTGGGGCTCTCTCAGCCTGCTTAATATTTGGAGGTGCTGCTTCTTTTCATAGCAAGTATACAGGACACAGCTTCCAGCTTTCCTTTGTTTTCTGATCAGCGTACTTAAGGGCAAGTTAAAGTGAACCTGAACTCTTGCACGGAAGGAAAACAGAGAAATGCACCCTGTATGTATTTAGAAAGCTTAGTCTGTCTAATTTCCCCTCATTTGTGACTAATCACAACTGTTATTTGATCTCTTAGCTGTATCAGCTCAGGAATCTCGGCAGTCCTCAGCAGAGCAGCCAGTTTCTAAACACAGGATGTTACTGTGCCTTATCTTTTAGGGAAGAAAGGACGTTCTGAGTTCAGGTCCACTTTAAAGACTCCAAGAATTGGATCAACAGCATTTTCGGGAGCTGCTCAGCATCTGCCCCCTCTTCATGCCTCCAAATATTTCTGGTGTACTTTATGCATGTCAGAGAACATACACAGGCAAATTTGAGAAAATCTTATTTTACAGCTAGAACAGTGATGAAGGCAGAGTTAAATGAAGTTTGGGTGTGAGTATATATTTCTCTTCTAATTACAGGTCTATGAGTTCTGAAAGCTAAACCAAGCACATCACATCTGACATGGCAAAACATGCTCATAAACAAAAGCTAAGCCTTCCAAAGCTCATCTGTCAAACTTCCTGAAGCTCAGATTATCAAGACTACAGGAAAAAACAAGCCTTGAGGCAGTTTTCCCCATGCTAGCTGTTTAAATAAAGGTCGAATATCCTTAAAAATTAAATAATTTTTAACAGCAGTCCATGGTAACATTAGGTGTCATCATAACAAACATTGTGCTTTAAGTTCTCATAGGCTGGCTATAGTGAACAGCGAGGAGAACGCCAGCGCATACCACTAAGGCTGCATCTGAAATGACCACCAGCTCAGTGTGCAGCACCTAAATAGATTTTATGCACACTTTGCATTCAATTCAGATGCAAATCATATGCAAATCTGCTACTACTTATTATGCAAACAGGAAACTCAGGAGGAGGGGCTGGGAGCAGCTAACCTGACAGTTACATAGTTACAAGGTTAAGAAAAGGTGGGGGGAAAGGCTGCACATCCCTAAACACATGTTGCAATTGAATGGTTAATCGCACAGGCATACACCTATAGTGATTCCGAGATTAGACACAAAACAGAGTTCCCCCTCAGAAGGCCTTACAGCAGCAGTTGCTGTGAACAGGGCTTTCCACTGATAAACTGTGTGGTAGTACCATTCTGTGCAACGTAAGTGTTAACAAGCTCAGTTGAGCTGGCTCACTGAGGACTCCTCTCAACCTGCTGGTCCTTAGCCTCACTGGACATTCACCTGAGAGGACATTCTCATTCTACCTGTTCATGTTGTAACTTGAAGTTTTCAGTGTAGCTCTGATGCATAACAAATTTCTCCTCCAGCAGCCCATCCTAAGTGTCAGAAGTTACTTTGTCTTGCCAGGCCTATACTGAGGTATTGAGTAGAAGAAAATGTAGTCTAATAAAAAATAGACTTTATGTGCTATGACTTGCTCCTTGTACACAAAGATCCTTATTCATTTCACTTTTTCTCTTTAGTTTTTCTCCTAGGTCATGCCTTATCAATAACATGCCTTTTAAGTCAACAAGCAAGAAAATACTCCAAATATCAAATATTTTTAAAAGTACTTTTTCAATGTTTGGTACTTTTCCAATTGCAGAGTGCCTCAAAGTTATTTTAAACATATTTATGGGTGAATGAAGGTATAGATGGGTTTGTATGTGTAGTAGGATGTATGGGGGGGGGGGGGGGGTGTATGTATAGGTCTGAACAAATGGGTTGGGTTGTATAAGAATATCTGTGTTTGGTTTGTATTGTATATATTTTGTAACTTTAATATGCATTTACTATATTCGGATAAAATAAAAGAAAGTATATAAACAGTGTCGAACCATAGTTACATAGTTATTTTGGTTGAAAAAAGACATACGTCCATCGAGTTCAACCAGTATAAGTTCAACCATGATGCAAACTGATTTACCAGACAAAGAGGTTTGCGATGAAGCCTATTTGCTGAGTCTGGTAGCATAGATACAGAGCTGAGCTCGAAGAAAAAAAAAGTTATTTTAAACAGAAGATGAAAAATTATCTCCTAGGAGAAAAAGTCAATTGAATAAGGGCCAATATGTCATTATGTGTACAATAATTTAAGTACCTTTGTGGTGGCTGCAGAATCCCAGCTCTCACGCTGTACTGATGCCAGCCAACCAACTGGAGAAGGGTTTTCAAAGCATTAGAGCATACATGTCAAACTCTGGCCCATGGGCACATTTATGGCCCTTAAGCCATTACATTTGGCCCTCAAGTGGTTTCCCCAGTTTGCATTATGTTTGGCCCCCTCTAGACCACAAGGAAAGCTATATTGGAGAGAAGCCATATGGGGGAGGTAGGGGAAAGCACTAAACACTAGGGAACTGTATAGGGGAGGGAGGAGGACCACTAGACACCAGGGAACTGTATGGGGAGGGAGGGAGGACCACTATACACCACGGAACTGTATAGGGGATGGAGGAAGGCCAGTAGACACCAGGGAACTGTATAAGGGTTGGAGGAGAGCATTAGACACCAGAGAAATTTATAAGGGAGAAGGGTGACCAGTAGACATTGAGGTTGGTCGGGTGTTGAATTTCGGCCCACTTTGTATTTGATGTTGACAACCCTGCATTAGAGATATATGCATGCATTAACCAAGCTATTTGCTAGCCTTATGGAAAACTGTACACAGTATGTAGATTGTCGATTTGTTTTTACATACTGCTGCAGAGGAGAGCTTCTTGTGTTTTTATACACAAAGGAGAACTGGCTTGTCTTGCATAATCTCCATCTGTAGCAAGATCAAACAAACATGAAAACATGTCCATACACAACATCCTTCCATGTTCTTCTAGCACAATGTTTGTGAAGGTGTGGTCGGCAATGTAGTGCTGTACTCCTGATGCAATAACAAGGCTACACCATGTGTGCCCTAACACAGCTAACACTGAATTTAACTGAGAGAGAGAGAGAGAAAAGATGAGAGAGAAACACACACAGTCATAAGACTGTTGGCACACATTGGATCAGAGGACATCAGCTGCATCTTTATTTTGTACATTCTGTTGCTGGCTAGGTTGCCTTTTTCTTGAAACATATAATTTATTTCGTAAAAAAAAAAAAAAAAAAAAAAGTCCCCACAGACTACACTGAGAAATGTAGGGCGGGTGGGCTACACAGTGCTGCTTCTGAAAGTGGATGTACTGTGGTTCTACAGGCTGGCATCACAGGTCAGAACACCAATGGTGTTCTTTGTAAACACTTGTTACACTAATAACCAACGTGGGTAAAAAACCTACAGGTGTCCTTTTACAAGTAGGGATCCTTTACACACAGCAGGGTAAGTAAAAGCCCTGTACAGTCATAGAAAAATACAGGTGAGGTAAAATACTCAGTTCCACATAACAGAGGTTGTAACAGAGCAAATTATTGTTCACCGCTAAATAGTCGACAATGTTCTATAGTACAAGTTGTATATTGCACTTTACTCACCTTGGTTTTCTTACCACCAGACATTTTATTCTTGAGGTAGCTAAATGTGCGGCTTACTTTGGTTCCACCCTTGAGATCTAGTTCTTTTTGAGGACTTAAAGGTGAGAGATCACAGCTCTCCTCAGGTATGCTGAAAAGAGAATGGCAGACTACTGTTACTAGTTTTCACAACCTCTTAGATGTATACAGCAGAAAAGTAAGTCCTCCGCCTGTTCTCTGGATCATTTGGGGACTATAGCCATGTGTCTGTTAGGCCATGTTATCAGCTGTGACACGCACCTTTGTACAAATTACATGAGAAAAAAGGATTCACAATCACTGGAGAGAATACACACTTTCACAGGTCAAAAACTGACAAACAGAAAGGTTAATACGTGACACTTAATATTGGAATTATAAATGGGAATCTGATATTCTAGGACAGTGCTTTTTTGGAAATATGGCTGCTGTAGTAATTCATAATGCTACAAGACATTCACAGGGAAAACCCCTAGCATGCCCATAAACATTCTGCAACATGAGCCTAGTCAGCTCCAAAGGGGTGACAGAAAGGGGAAAGTAATTATCTAGTGTGTCCCTAGAGGGCACCATGCGACACGTTGTTTAGTCTCTTGGTAGACACAGCCCCTGTACACATGCATATTATGTTTGCCTTAAACTGTACCACGCTAGAAGAAACTAACTTATCCTTTATTATTAGATGCAGTTTGCTGTTTGGATAAATTATTAATAACTACTGACCTGCAACTCCCTATGGAACCATTAATTAGTCTGGAAATGTTTACTGAAACTACTTAGGAAATAGTCCAAGAATGACATCTACTAGATATAGACATACTATTATAGTAAGACAACAAATTATTACTACAAACAACTTCAGTAGGTGGGAAAAAGTTACAAATGTTCCTCATCACAGTACAAACTATATCAATATATTGTATTACACAGAGATGATCATTAAAACAACAAATTAAGCTTCACTAACGAGACACGGCCATTGTTGGTCTCTTTCAGAAAAAGCTAATTGCGTGTGTGCAAATATCGACTGAAAATTCCATAGTTTTAACCGATTTCTAGTAAATGTAATGCTTATAGGGATTCTTGTATCTAATCCATTATTGTGCACTGTATAGCTACCTTAAAGGGAACCTGAATTGAGGGCTATGGAGGCTGGCATATTTATTTCCTCTTAAAGCAAATTGCCTGGCTGTCATGCTGATCCTATGCCTATAATACTTTTAGCTATGCTACAAGCCATGAACAAGCATGCAGATCAGGTGCTCTGACTAAAGTCTGACTAGATTAGCTGAATGTTTCGGGTGTGTGATTCAGACACTACTGACCTGAAAGATCAGCAGGACTGCAAGGCAACTGGTCTTGTTAAAAAGGAAATAAACATGACAGCCTCCATATACCTCTCACTTCAGGCTCCCTTTAAAGCGGTTTAACACCCAGCATTACAACTTTGCTTTAAAAGATTGCTTACAGCTTAGAAATTATTATGCCAGATTTTTTTTAAAGCAGAAATTCACTGAATGGGTTAAAAATGACATTTTAGTGTTGGATTTAACTTGGAATCTGCATCCATTCTTATCTTTAGTTACAAATGTATCTTTGTTTGGAATGCAATTAGACCTCTGAAAAGCCTGCCGGGGAAGCCCTCTTTGTTCTCTCAGAGCAGTGTTTGTTTATTACTTTGTAAATAGATACATTTGTAACTAAACCTAAGCACAGAGGAGGATTTCTAGCTAAATGCAGCACTAAAATGTCATGTTTAATCCATTCAGTGAATTTCTGCAAAAAAAAAAAAATCTGGCATAATCGTTTCTAAGCTGTAAGCAATCTTTTAAAGCAAAGTTGAAATGCTGGGTGTTAGACCACTTTATGTTAAAGGCGTTAAAAAGGCTGTGAGCTAGAAAAATATTATAAACTGTTAAAAATAACAGCACTTTCAAATTCCTAGATTTATAAAAGTGGTGGTAAGCTTACATGAATTTCTCTTTACCTTTAATCAATAGTAGTGCCAATCATCGTATCTATAAAGTGGCAATCCGTGTCACTCTACAGATCAGCAGGCAGCGTTTGCTTTTTCCATAGAGGTGGTGCCATAGGCTACACTGGAGAACAGCAATGTTCAAGTAAAAAATTAACAATACATAGCTGCAATTAATGAGCGCTGATCACTACTTTTTTCTGGCAAGAAGTGACTGTCACAGCTAGTGATCTGTTACTCCATGCAAATTAATGGTGGTATAGATTATCGTTTTTGGGGAATTATTGTACTGGCAATGAAGCACTGATTGCCAGTGGCCTTTTATAAATACGCAATTATAAAAGTGTTAATCACATTTTATAAAAAACAAAAAATAGGACACAAAGTGCTACCGTACTTGACAGTTTCAAAATGAGTCTATGTTCTATAGTGCAACACACGTGTATATCGGTACATACTTTGCTTCTATTCTAAGGAACCACCTTATTACTAACAATGTTTACATTGCAACAATGGGTCATCAGCTGTCTGTACATTTGTACGCAGTGTCTCCAGATTTTATCTATATAGCCTTTTTACAGTTATCTATACAGGCTTATTTTCACAATTCATAACTTGTACTGGTTAGTGAACAGCTTGCTAGGATGCTTACCTTTGTGCCAGAGAATTTCTTGTTAAGGACTGTGAACCTGAAGGGGAAAAACAAAACAAAAAACAGTAAAAATTGGTAACTCTACAAACTAAAGCTTTAAAGCAGAACTGAAGATTAGTTAAAAACAAACAGTTTCACTTACCTGGGGCTTCCCCAAGCCCCCTGCAGCCGTTCTGTCCCGTGACAGTCCTCTATGATCCTCCATTCTCCCACCGCTGCAGACTTCGTCTATGGCAACTGCGCCGCCCTGGCCACGGGTATCCTTCTTTGCGTTACTGTCCTGAGAGGACGGTAAAGCAAAGGAGGATACGCGTGGTCAGGCAGGACCGTAACACGAAGGATACGCGTAGCCAGGGATGTGCAGGCGCCGTTGCCGTCGACTTACAAGTCGGCGGTAATAAGACTGTGCTGCGGCGGGAGAAGGTAGGATCATAGAGGACCAGCTGCAGGGGGCTTGGGGAAGCCCCAGGTAAGTGAAACAGTGTTAAACTAATCTTCAGTTCCGCTTTAAAGTAAACCAGAGACGAAGCACCCTCATGTATTTTACTATATATATCAGTGGGAACATTAGAGAAAACACCTACCCTGCTTTCTGTTTCATTCTGCACTGCACAGCTTGCTTCTAATCAGCCCTGATAAAATCCCAGACTGAGCATTCAGTCTGGCTTTGCTCAGGAATATTTATAGCTCAGTCTGTGTTCTTTCATGTCTTTTCAAGTCCAAGCCTGCCCCCTGCTGGCTCTGCTCAGGAATCATTATAGCTGAGTCATTATAGCAAAGCCAGACTGAACGCTCAGTCGGGGATTTTATCAGGGCTGATTAGAAGCAGGCTGTGCAGTGCAGATGGAAAGAGAAAGCATGGTAGGTGTTTTCTCTAATGTTCCCACTGATCTATATGGTAAAATACATGAGGGTGCTTCGTCTCTGGTTCAACTTTAAGGACACCTCTCTTTAAAATACTACAAAGGGGTTATAATTAAGAAATGGTCACCAAACTACAAAGTGCATAGACTTTCTGCATTCCACACCGCGACTTTCTGCTTTCCACACCATAACAGGTTAGATTGTAGGGATTTAGTGTGTCTGAAGACCATTCCCAGTGATTCTATAAGGTAACAGGAACACTGCTACAACACCAGGGATGCAATTAGAAAAACTACAGAGATTACTACACAATCAGTACAATTACCACTTTACATTAGAAAATGACACCAACAAAGGTAGTGATCAGGAAGAAGCAGGCAAAGCAGGAAAAGCTATGAATGGCGGGGAGAGAATCCTGTGATTGGGGGAGACAGTGCTCTGTAGCGACAGTATTTACTTACTATCTGACTCGTCATCACTGGACGAGGAGCCAACAGTAAACACATGGTTAGGCTTAGGGATAAGCGGAGAAATGTTGAAGGAGAAGGAGATTCGCCTCTTTGGTCGTATCCTGGTCTGGACTGAGAAGTGGGTTAACGACAGACATTAGAGCATGCAAATGCAATACAAGAAAGAAAGACAAATAAGACGGCATAAGCAGGGGTATAGAATGTATATTAAGACATGTATGTCAAATGAAAAGACAACATTCATGTATATTTTAGCCACAGCATTAGGAAACAAGGTGCCACCTTCAGCGGATCATGTATCGAATATACATGGCTTTGCCTTAACATGTTCTGTGTCAGAGTTCTATTATAGATTACAATGCTGCTTACCCTTTTCCTCTCCACCACACTACCCTCTAGATTGTAAGCTCACAAGGGTAGTGACCTCCCCCCCAGTGTTTCAGGTGCCTGTTGTACTTTATACAATGGACAGGTACCAGTATTGGTGATGCTTCCATACTACATTATCTATTGCATGTATTTGTACTTGTGTTGCTGGATTGTACGCGTGTTGAACTACAAATGTATCTATGCTCCCCACTATTGTCTATTTTGCACTATGTACACAAAAATGGAAGATGTTGGTTGTTTATAAATGATAACTCTATGAGACACCTCCCAAAAATATCTGAGTTTGCTATAACCCCTAAGCACCATCAAGCCATTGCTAGCACAGAACCTAAGACATAGCTGAGAGACTACAGTATGTTCAGTGGTCTTTGGGTTCTCTATTGCAGCAGGAATGCAAAACAACAGATTTGTTAAGGTGGCGCCATACGTTATCCGCACTTTGCGTCGGGTACGGTGAAGCACAGTCAATGAAAAGTATGCTTTACTTTTACTGTTAACACGCACATTGGTCATGAACTGCATGCAGTTCAGTATCATATTACAATCCGTTATACTGCAATCCTACCGCAACACGTCACATTGATGATGCAGTGCAGTAAGCTGCAATACAAAGTGCTCTTTACAAGGCACCGCAACACACCACTGTGAATGTAGCCTACATGTCAAGTTATATCACTTAAAGAACAAAAAAACAAAGTAGTGTGACGCATTACATAAATGCATCCTTCAAGCTTTATCGGTAATCAGTTTCCTGACCCCCCAAAAAAAATCTCCTTTGAAAAACTGTTTATCTGACCGCAATTGCAAAAGTTTAAATGGCATCATCAGCTGAGGTAACTGAAATCTTGTGAATACAATAAACAGGTTTTTTTTTTTACCAATGGAATCCACTAATTGTATTATCCCCTACAGATTTCTATGTGTCTGGAGCAAATAGTCTGTCTCTAGTAACCCATCAAACTTAATTTGGGATCATAAGCACGGCAACTAAGGAGAAACACTGTTTATGGGATTTTTTTTAAGACATAACTTTCAAACAAAAAACACTTTAAAAGTATAAAGTGAAACAAGGAAGAAGAAAAAAAAAAAAAGAAGTCAACTATTCTGCCTTTCCAATCACACACATCCATTACGCTATAAGTAATTATACTAGGCATTGGGCCACAGTGAATGTTTTGTTTTTCCTTTAAGGAACTTTGAGTTCATGTAAGTGACTGAGCCAAGTAGTTGAATTGCCCTCTAGTCTTGTGTGAAAAAACAGCTACACACAGCAGAGGATAGGTGTGAAAGCATCTGTTACAAATTGCTCCAAGTATAGAATATAGGTTTATGGAATATTTTACTAGGCACGCTTAATAAGAGCATTGCAAAGCTGCCAACAGCCCTATGCGGATTCTGTTTCACCTAAAGACAAAGAACTTCTCACACAAAAATGATGGAAATTATTAACATTCTGCATTTATATAGCACTGACATTTTCCATAGCACTTTATAGAGTACACTGAACAATTACCGTCACTGGCCTTTAAATTACCAATATGTTTTTGGAACGTTGGAAAAAAACACCACCAAAACCAAGCAGTGTGTGTGCTGCCAGGAATCAAGCGTGGGACTTGTTAGGCATTTAGCCATCCTACTGCCCCTAATGTCCAAAAAGTCACCAGAAAAGCCAGATGTATTATTCTAGAAGTGCATTTAGTCAACAAATGTGTGGATAGGAGTGGACTACACAGTTTTGCGCACAAAGATGTGCTGTCTGATTACTAGGCCTCTGCTCCTCACATGTACCACACTGCTATTCAGCGCATTGAGCGCATCTACCTCTTAGCACTGCTCCTATTTCCATTTCCGCTCCTAGCAATAACCATACGGTTTCCCAGCTGTGAGACATTTAAGCAGGGCTGTGGAGTCGGAGTCGTGGAGTCGGAGTCGTGGAGTCGGGCAATTTTGGGTGCCTGGAGTCGGGAAAAATGCTCCGACTCCGACTCCTAATGAATTTGTAACTGTAATTAAAATAGAAAATATGATAAAATGTTCTATTTCTCAGATAATAGTCATTAAAAATAATGTATATATACAGTATATATACAGTAATAGCTGTGCTTAGTCCACAAAAATGAAATAAACCAATCAAAATTAGTTACTTGTGCTGCTTCAATAAAGCAGTCCCCGTATTTTTAAGGTCAGATATACATATCTGATTGTGACTGTATATATAATGTGTACACAGGAATCTCTTATATATACTAAATAACATCTATGCTGTAAGAATAAAGCCTGGTGTGTAGCTGTGTCACTAATAGAGATGGTCAACGAGATGGAAATAATTCTGCCTTGATGCAGATTTATGCAAATGTATGCACTCCCTTTGCTGATAAAATCAAATAATTTGATATGTTATTAAAATTTGGTTTGGTGACTACAAATTAAAGGGTAACTGAGACGGATGAAAAGTAAAGTTGTTTTTATACATACCTGGGGCTTCCTCCAGCCCCCTTCAGGCTAATCAGTCCCTCGCTGTCCTCCACCACCCGGATCTTCTGCTATGAGTCCTGGTAATTCAGCCAGTCAGCGCTGTCCGGCCGCATGCCGCTCCCACAGCCAGGAACATTCTGCACCTGCGCAATAGTGCTGCACAGGTGTAGTATGCTCCTGGCGACGGAGTGTGTGCATGCGCATTACGCCTGACTGGCTCAAGTACCTGGACTCATAGCAGAAGATCCAGGTGGTGGAGGAGGACAACGAGGGACTGATTATCCTGAAGGCGGCTGGAGGAAGCCCCAGGTATGTATAAAACTTTAATTTCATCTGTCTCAGGTTTACTTTGTTACACAGTAGTACTATACTCTACATATGCACTCCCCACAGAGCTGCAGGGAATCCACTGAGAATGCTGTGCACATTGAACACAGAGGTGTTGTCTGTCACCCATAAACCATGTTCAGATTGTGCATGAAGAATGTGTAATAGAGGAAGAATCCCCTCATTCCCCTGCAGAGTACCTGCACATCATTCTTACATGTTTCCACACTTACATTGCCTAGGGCCTGATAGATGTTCTTTGTTCCGGTTTGTACCTTTTACAAGTACTCTTACCAAGGACTAGTTTTAGTCTAAAGGGAATAAATATAGTAGTCTACATATCCTTCTCACTTCAGTTGTCTTGTAAAATTCCTAAGCGTTGGCAGTTAAGAGACGAATTTCATGTTACATACTTTTAATCAACAAAATTGTAATATGCAAATTAGAGGAGTCGGAGTCGTGGAGTCGGAGTCGGTGGAATCCTAAACTGAGGAGTCGGAGTCGGTGGATTTTTGGACCGACTCCACAGCCCTGCATTTAAGGTGGAAGTGAAGACTTAACTGCAGGGTTTGAAAAGCATGCTCAATTAGAAGAGGTAATATTTAAATTAAAAAAAATGCATACTTTAAGGCCATGAGGCTGGAGTGATGCAGCCTGTATAAAAACCTATACAAAATAAGTTCCGTTCTTTTGTAGACAGTGCATGTTACGGACATAAAAATGCACATAAACCTGTGTCTGGGGCACACAAACACATTTGAAAGCACTACAAGGCACTCCGACACCAGTGATGCACACTACCACCTTATACACTCAATATGATTGAGAATTAACCAGGTTGGTAACGTTGTTGAAAAGGAAGAGTTCATGAACAAATGTGAAGCATTAGAGGAAAAACATTAACATGCTTGGGATGAACAGATGTCTACTATATGAGGAGAACAATTACCAACTTTACTTATTAAATACCTTGGATGAGTTAAGTTAGTTAAGTTAGAAGGCGTAGCGCACAGTATTAATTGGCATGCATGGGTCTGTCTAGTAAAGTCTAGAAAAGGATGACAAGGTTTTTCTTTGGTGAGAATTTACTACAACTTTAATGTACGAAAAATCCTTCCTGAAATTATACAGAATTTGGGCACAAGTCACATTTCACGTCACCCTGTCTGAATTACTCACTTTCCACTAGAGGATTGCTGATAGTGGTTAGCGACACAGATTTGGTCAGATGAGGTGCAAATCCTGAACTGGAGTACACAAACCCTCGGGGCTGAATCTTTTCACGGTCCTGTGGAGAAAAGATGATTAAGGTAGTCATTACAGGCAACAAATGACTTCAATCATATACAGGTCATTCTGTCCGATTTATAACAGACTGAGAAAGGAAAGGGTTTCACGTAACAGGTTTTCCTTCTAATCCCATGCTTGTGTCAGAAAAACGAACAGAAAAATGTTGACTAGGTGGCATGATTGCTGGAGATGGGAGCACAGTATAGCCCTGGAGTTCACTAAGTGTGGAGAAGTGTGGAGAAGAGAACTTGAGTGATTCAGCGAACTTGATTGGGAATTTTTTTTTTTTTAACGGTCAGCTGGCAAAAATGTGGAGTTATCAACTGTCATCGCAGGTAGACTGCTAAAAGATCAGTGAAATAGCAGTTATGCAATCAGAATGATGCTGCATACACCGGCAGTGTGGAATGTCTGTAATAAACCCTAACATACAGGCATAAGCGGTCAGAATATGACTGGACACTTGAATGCACACAAATGTGCTAGTTTACATGCATGCGCTCAACACGTGGGTTTAGCAATGACAAAATGTGTAAAACTTCCTTATCACAAATAACACTATGCAAAGGGTTATTTTACCGATCCTTTCACCAGTTCCTAATCAAACTCACCTGAGCTTATTCAGCATTCAAGATGTTTCACTAATTATCAAAATGGCATTTATAGTTCAAAGCAGAGGACTGCCCCTGTAGAAGTGGTGACATCTCGTGTACTCTGTAACCAAAGCTGAACTTACTGCTATCTTTTAGACTGTAAGCTCACACATCAAGGTCCTCTCTTATTTCCTGTATTGGTTGAATGTTTTTTAGAGACTGGATGCATTAGTTACCATCACATCACCACTGAGGGTGATGATGCTATTTAACATGGTAATTAGGATGTTCATCAGCAGTCTCTTTCTTCAGTAGTGTAACAACCTACACACCAACTCTCCGTGGGCCCAGGTGCACCCCTAAACACAACCATAGCAATGTTCCAGCACAGAAACAAAGATGCAGTACAGACCCATAACATTGGTTATGAAGCCTCTTCAGTCACAAATAAAGCTTGGAAACTGCAACCAGAGAATGAGCCATGTGGTGAGCATTTTCTGCTTCAAGTCAAAAGCACCAAACCTAACACATGCACAACAAAATAAAAACAAAACATCAAAAAGATGTGAAGCCCAGTGGGGAAGAACTAGTCCACGAATAAGACTTCAATCAGAAAATGGAAAATGTGTTACATAAGGCTGGTTTCACAGTGGGACGTTACAGGCGCACGTTAGAGCAGCCTGTAACGCAGCCCACCGCACAGTAATGAAAAATCAATGGGGCTGTTCACAGTGCCCACGTTGCGCTACATTGTAACGCTGCGTCACAAGGCAACGTACTGCATGCAGTACATTAGACGCGGCAGAGCCGCGTTAGACTGTTTGCACATGCTCAGTAACGTTGGGGAGGAGCGGAGAGCGGCCAGGCACATGGCTAATTAATATGCACTGCACGTTGTGACGTGCAGTGTTTACTTCCTGGAGCGGCCGCTCTGTGCGGCGATTGGCCGGCGGGACCACGTGATGCCGCATGCGCACAAGAGTGCGCATCACGGCATCACTGACGCCAGAGTGAGCTGCACAACGCGGCTCACTCTGACGTCCAGATCCAGCACCACCAGGCGTTCCGTTAGGGGGACGTTATGCGACCTTAACGCCCCCTCTAACGCAACGTCCTGGTGTGAAATTAGCCTAATGCCTAGAATAGGATGGAAGTCTGAGGACTTCACAAAAGTAATGGAAGGCACATAATACATTTTTGGTATGCAATGCTAAGATGACAATCTCCTGGAGTCGATGGAGAGACTCACCATTACTGTTGTGAAAGCCTTGGAATGAAGCGGACATGCCATAGCCAAGAAACGTATTAGCAGGTTTTATTTATCAGCATAAGGTATTAGGAGACTACATCCCAATATAGAATTGTATTGTTAATAGTTTCATGTTTAAGTATTTTTTTTAATGCATATTTCTTTTGAATGCTTATTAACCTCCTTAGCAGCATGGACGCATTATTACGTCCATTACCGCCGGAGGTCGCCGCTCAGGCCCCGCTGGGCCGATTTGAATAATTATTTTTTTTAAAACACGCAGCAAGCACTTTGCTTGCTACGTGTCTCACCAGATCGCCGCTGCCGATCCGCCGCGATGCAGTGCCCCCCCAGGCGAGACCCCGTGCGCTGCCTGGCCAATCAGTGCCAGGCAGCGCTGAGGGTTGGATCGGGTCTCCCTGTGACATCACGACGTCGCCGATGACGATGACGTCACGACGTGCGTGGCCATTGCGACGGGAGAAGCCCTAAAGGAAATCCCGTACAAGAACGGGATTTCCTTATGGCTTACAGCGCCGGCGGCGATCGGAGGGGTGGGAGGGATGCGGAAGGGAGGGGGGCATCATGTAGCTAGCGCTAGGCTAGCTACATGATTGAAATTTAAAAAAAAAAAAAAAAGCGCTGCGCTGCCCCCTGGCGATCTTTAATAGAACGCCAGGGAGGTTAAGACAACTGCATAGATATGTTTGGAAGCCAGATTACATGCTATGAGTTATGTAACAGAATTTCTACCATTTAGTTTTCTTGAATAAGGTTATGATCTGTGTCATATGCTAAACCCGACATACCGTAGGCATACTGGATGCTCTGAAAGCTTGTTCACGGCAATGATTTCTGTTATATGCTTGACTCTGCCAAGTAAGCATATATAAAAACAAAACATATTTCTACATGAGAAAGCTTTATTAATAGTAAATGCTCAATTAAACAAAAGTAAGTTGTTGTGCGCATTCCAACATGAATCTGAGGTAAATTATGTCTTACAAAAAAACTTGCTACTTCAAAAGAGAAAAATGCTATGATTGTGGCATTGGAGTAAACACCAATGCTGCTTGGAGGGGGTGGACTCAGGAGGAAAGGCCATGCAATAGTCTGTAGAGTACTCTCCTCATGTTCCTTAGCAAAATATAGCTTTGGCAAAGGGTCAGACATACCCCTATACTGATTCTGTGCAGTAATGGAAAATTGTGAGTTTTTTCCACCTATTTTATTTTATTTTTTCAAAGTGACAGGCATCATATAAAGTACTGTAAGCAAGATGCCAGCTGGGAATAGTCCAGCTTTCAGATCCTGGCAAGCAAGGGGCGTGTAAACATTCGTAAGCAGGCCTTACAAGACCTCTTTAGCAAAGTTTCCTAAGTGGAGAAATTACCTCATGGTGAAGGCCTGTGTTTTTTCTCTGCTCATACTCTGGCTTTTCTTCTGACAGAGAACGTGAAGATCCCCGACGAGCATCTCCTTCATAGTCTGGCGGTGCAGTCAGGTCACTGGACACCGCAGGTGAGGACTCCTGAATACTATCCGTTTTCCCAGCAAGACCTTCCAAGCTGTAACTAACAGACCAAAGACTGGTGTTAACGAAACAAAAATAAAACATTTTAGCATCAGGTGGCCATGATACTTGAGCACAGGTTATTGGATTAGCAATATTGGATAGATAGCATGAGTAGTTAGTTACATAAGTAACTCATAGCTTTTACTCCAACTATGAGCAGTCACAACGCCAACGGCAGAAAGCTGCTAGAAAGAAGACCGATGAGTTTTATATTAATTGCAACAGAAATCATTTTAGCCTAGTTTTGAACAAAGATTTATACTTTTCCACATATGCAGGGTGAATATTAAAATATGAGGGAAGTATATTACAGAGTAAATTCAGGCAACAATAAAGCCAAGCAGTAAACTTCTGGCACTACACAGGCAACATGGCAAATACATAAAACTGAAGCATTAGTAGAAATCATGGGGATCTGCAACTTAATTCTTATGGCTAGAAATGGAAGGGGAGAAAACGCGCGCGCACGCACACACACTTTCTCGCGCGCTCTTTTTCTAGCTGTGGCTAGTAATGGAAGGGGAGAAAGCACGCACGCACGCACGCACGCACGCACGCACGCACACACACACACACACACACACACACACGCACACACACACACACGCACACACACACACACACACACACACACACACACACACACACACACACACTTTCTCGCGCGCTCTTTTTCTAGCTGTGTACAGTTATCACCAGGGGGCAGTGAGCAGTTAAGGTCACAGCTCACTCCATAAGGTGGGAAGTCCCAAAAATGTATTCAGAACCTGTAGACTTGACAGGGTACATGCTTGAAGACTCAGTCTCTGATCACATGATTCTGCACATGCTAGCTTC
Organism: Hyperolius riggenbachi; assembly: GCF_040937935.1. Lineage (NCBI taxonomy): Eukaryota > Metazoa > Chordata > Amphibia > Anura > Hyperoliidae > Hyperolius > Hyperolius riggenbachi. Next base: position 160,277,928 of record NC_090648.1, on the reverse strand, counting down.
TGGTATGTGTGGACATGGAAGCAGGGGAGTTGGAGAAGGAATTACCAGCACCAATAAAAGCCCAATCTCAGGCACATTTTTTAAATACATATAATGAACATTATGTATGTGAAGTATGCATGTGAAAGCTTTGTAAAGCTTTGCAGCCATTTCAGTGGAAAATAACTTAATTTGCTATTTGAATTCTTAGCTCCTTATTTTCTGTTCAGCAGCTTATAGCTGCCCCTGCCTATGGTCAAGCTGTAGCCATGTCTCCTGATCAATAAGTTAGCAGGGATGCATGACTGACCAATCACTCTCATCCCCACATGCTTATGTGACCAGGAGAGGAGTGTTTAAAGTGGTGTGAGCAGCAGCTCCAGGTCTCTGAGGAGATAAAATCAGAACAGTTGATATATTCCTTTATATTTTGTAAAAATCACAATGCTTTTTACAATTTTTCTTATACTTTCTAAAAAAAAAAAAAAAAAAAAAACAGTTCCAGATGCATAAGAAACTCTGCTTAAAGCTGTATTATGGTAGAGAACAGAGGCGCCAAAAGGATAAAAACAATATTTAAAAGTTTTAAAATTATTGCTTAGGAGGCAGTGGTGGACTCACCTCCCACAAGCAGACACAACAACTGTGTATTCACAAAAGGGACATTTATTGGTATACTCCAAATAAGGTTGCAACGCGTTTCGCAGGTCAAACCCGCTTCATCAGGCAATTACAGGAAGGAGCACACAACTGGGGGTAAGAGGCAACACATTTGTACAAATCCTGAACAGACTGCATATCAATAAACAAATATTTGTATGATGGAATTCACTGGTGTGATTTAAATTAACGGGAAGAGGTGGCTAATTATTTTATTTAGTGGGTGGAGGGGGGGCGGGGAGAGGGGGGGGGGGGAGAGGACGGAGGGCCGGGGGGGGGGGGGGGGAAATGGGGAAAGAATTGGAGATGGGAAATGGGAGGGGGGGGGAAGAGGGGGGAAGGGGGAAGGGGAAGAAGGGTGGGGGGGGGGTTTGTTTTAGGGGGAAGAAAGATAGTGGTAATTTTAAGTATTACATCATAGCATTAATATTCATAAACATAATCATAAACATAATCAAACGTTAATCTCAAGCATGTGGCGAGATACTTTCATAACATACAGTAAACAGTATCATAATTCATATATATATATTTTTTACCCATACATATGTGTATTGGGAGCGGTTAGCCTATATGAAATAGTGCAAAGGAGTTCAGGGCTGGCAATAGTACATTGGGTATTTAAGAAAGACATGCAGAGTAATTTATAGAAGACACATAATGAACAAGCATCAAACAAGATTCACTTACCAGCAGTATGTCCAGATAGCACCTGGCGCCTCAGTGGCCAAGTAGTACTGAACTGCTGTTTATATAGTGTTGAACTCCTCCCCTTAGCTAATTGGAATGTGGGGCGGGCACTTAGTTACGTCATTACGCATGTGTACATGCGTATTTTGATGCGTAATGGCAGTGGCTGGATAGTGTACTGGCTAAGGGTGCTGCCTTTGACATGGGAGACCAGGGTTCAAATCCCGGCCAAGTCAAGTACCCATCCAATAAGGAATTCAAGGCAAGACTCCCCAACAATGCAGGGTGGCCTCTCGAGCGCGTCCCTGTGGCTGCAGCTCTTGAGTGCTTTGAGTCTGACGGGAAAAAAGCGCTATGCAAATGTTTGGATTATGGATTATTATTAATGGCGGTCAAGGATTTCGTATGCGTACATGCGTATTTTGACGCGTAATGGCGTATATGGATTGCATATTGTCAATGCGCGATGAAAAAGGGGCGCATGCGTACTAGCATGATGCCATGCGTACGGTGGCATGGAATGGGAATGTGGCGTGTATTTGAACGTGTTGGAATGCGGAACCATTGCTCAAGATAAGAGAACCACTATTTAATATTAATACATTTCAGGTTACTTGATCTGACAGAATATACCATTGTGGCTGTACAATTATATGCAATTATTGTCATACGATTTGCTCTGCATTGCAACAGTACTCTCTATCTATGTAAACGCATATACATGTAAAAATGAGTAAAATTGATAATACAAATAAAAAAATATAAAAGGTTCCGACTAGCCAACTAAGACATAGAGTATGGATAAAAACATGATCACGTTGGAATACTAAGCATAACGTTCTTAACATAAATACGCTCAAAAACAATTATAAAAATGAGCTAAAAACCCAAGAGGAATATAATAGTAAATAAAATAAATAAAAAAAGATAATAAAAAAACTCGAACTTATAACACAAACCGATAAAAGAGGCGACTAAGTTAAAATAATATTGGAATGTTATGATCAGTGAATTTTTTCTAGTTGTTCGTTGAGTCCCTCCGGAATGAGAGTCCTCAGTATTTGTATCCAGAACATTTCTCTCGCTTTCAGTATTTCAAAAGCATTGTGCTGTTGTGGGTTAATGGATTCTATAAGTGTTATACGGAATAAAGTGGGGTCATTGTGATGGTGAGTGCCGAAGTGTCTCGAGACGCTGTGAAGGGGAAAGTTTTTCAGTATGTTTCTTTTGTGTTGTCCAATTCGGCTGCGTGCCGGTTGTGTGGTACGGCCCACGTACTGGAGGTGACACGGGCAGGAGATCACATATATGATATATCTTGAAGTACAGGTAATCGGGTGTTTAATTGGATAGTTTGTTTTGGTGGCATTGGAGCAGAATGAGGTGGTGATATTGATTAATGGGCAAGCTTTGCATCTAGTATTATTGCATGGAAAACAGCCCGGGGAGTGTGCGACGTTTGGAATTGAGTTGGATATTTGTGTACGAAGTTTGCTGGGTGCTAGTAAGTTGCGCAAGTTGGGGGCTCTTCTAAAGGTGATTTGAGGTTTTTGTGGGATAGATTGTCGCAGATAAGGGTCTTGTAGTAGAATATCCCACCTATTCGTTAGAATTGACCGGATCTGTGGGTGTTGGGCATTGTATCGTGTGATGAATCGGGGGCAGTCCACGCTAAGTGGCTTAGTGAGGAGCTGAGTTGGGTTGTGCGATGGAGTTGTTTTGGCTTTAAATTTCGCATCCTTGATAAGCTTTTTGGGGTATTTTCGTGCCAGAAATTTGTTAGTGAGTAAACCTGATTGTGTGTTGTAGTCTGAGATGTCTGTACAATTTCTGTATATCCTTCTAAATTGACTATATGGTGTGTTAATGGTCCAGGGGCGATGGTGAAAACTTTCAAAATGTATATAATTGTTAGCATCTACCGGTTTGAAGTATGTTTTGGTTTTTATAGTGTTAGATTCTATGAACAGTGTTAGGTCCAGGTATTCAATATTCATGGGGTCATGTTGTGAAGTGAATTGTAATCCAGCAGCATTTGAATTGAGATAATTGATAAAGAGGGGGATCCGGTCAATGTTGCCTTGCCATATCAGGATGAGGTCGTCTATGTACCGTCTATAAAAAACTATATTGTCAGTGAAGGGGTTATTAGCTTGTAATTTTTGTAGTTCCAGAAGTCCCATGGATAAATTTGCATATGATGGGGCGAACGACGAACCCATAGCTGTTCCATTGGTTTGATGGTAGATTTTGTCAGAAAAGGAAAAAATGTTGTTCTGTAGGATAAATTCTGTACATTGCACTAAGAAGGATTGTTGATCATAGGGCATAGCGGGATTAGTTGACAGAAAATGTTTGATAGCTGAAATACCATAAGAGTGTGGAATGTTGGTGTACAAAGAAGTTACATCGCAGGTGAGCCATACAAAACTATCTTGCCAGGTGATGCCTTTAAGAAGTTCTATCAGGTGTGCGGAGTCTCTGAGGTAGGAGTCTAGTGATCGTACATGAGATTGTAGATGTTGATCTACAAAACGTGAGAGGTTGCTAGTCATTGAATTTATACCGGATATGATGGGGCGTCCTGGTGGTTTGGTTAAGGATTTGTGTATCTTGGGGAGATAGTAGAAAAAAGGTGTTTTGGGATGCGGGCTGATGATGTAGTTTCTTTCATTTTTTGAAATAATATTGTTGGATAGGGCATTATTGATGAAGGTTTTCAGTGTTTTGTTAAGCTCCATTGTGGGATCAACATCCAGGGTAATATAATATTTGGTGTCACCCAAAAGGCGTTCTGCCTCTTCCAGATAATCCTTTGTGTTAAGAATGACAATCCCTCCCCCTTTGTCTGCTGGTTTGATGGTAAGGTCATGATTATGCTGTAATGTCTTAATGGCGATCTTTTGTTGGCAGGTCAGGTTGGATACCGGGTTGGGGTTGTCAGTGTGTATGTTCTGTAGGTCATTAAGTACTAGTGAATAGACCGTGTCAATATAGTTGCCTTTTGAGGCTACAGGGTAAAATCTTGATCTTCCTTTAAGTTTTGTAGTGATGTATTGTTCTGTCTGAATATCGGAGGGGGATAGTGTGCAGATTGGTATGGTATCATCATTGGTGATGATTAAGGCTGTCGGGTCATTGGGAGGGGGCGGATTTAGTTTTTTTATAGCAAAATGTCGTTTGAGTGTTAGTTTTCGTATGTAGGCATTTAGATCGGAAAAAATCTCAAACATATTTGACTGGTTGGTTGGACAAAAAGATAATCCTTTTTCCAACAGTGTGGTTTCGCAGCGGGATAATGAGTGATCGGAAAGGTTAAATATACATTTGGTTTGTTTTGAAGGGGGGGTGGGATTGGTTGTGGTTAGTGTTTTCCTCGTTTTTCTTTTCCCGCGTTTCCCCCTTTTTCGGAGTCGGGTAGGGGTCTTTTTTTCTTTGGTTTGAATATGGTCCGAGACGCTATCGGACTGGGTAGTTGGGTAGCTAACACGTTCTGGGATAGTGTGGTAGGTAGGTCTAAAAAAGAGGATGTAAGAGTAGTATCAGCATTGGTGTTGGTGGTGTGTGGGGTGGTGGGGCCATTCATGTTGGGTTGGAAAAAAGTTTCAATGGAAGTTTGAATGAATGTAGTTGGCTGTTCTGAACTATTATCATTTTCAATGTGAGGGGTTGTAGGAGCTTGATTGGTCATTGGGATTGGTCGGGGGCTGTCGCTTGCGGAGGGGTTGGGAGTGGTGGGTTCGGAGTCATATATACTTAACTGTGAAGGTCGGATTGGTGAATTGTGCTCTGATTCTAGTATAGTAGGGGAGGGATTGTCACTCATTCTGGGTTCAACTGTTTTGGATGAATTTGTAGGTAACAAAGACAATGGGGCATCTTTACCGGAGAAGTTGAAGTTTGGATTCATTAGAGGTATTCGAGTAGCTGGTTTGTCACCTCCAGTACGGGGGGTCGAGGTAACTGACTTGTTTTGTTTGGGGTGTGTGTTGGCAATGGTTAGTTTTTTATTTTGGCGTTGTGGTTTCGCTATTATTGTTGGTCCTGTGTTGTAATTGAAACTGTTCGGAGGGGGAGTGGAAGCCGTGAATTTGTTAGTTGTGATTATCGCTGTTGTATTATTGGTAATTGGGGTGGGGGTGATATTAGGTGTGTTGGTTGGTGGTGGGACCGGTGGTGGTGGAAAAAACGGCGGGGGTGGGTATGGTGGATATCTGGTGGGGGTTGGCGGTATGGTGAGACTCATAAGTGGTACTGGGCGGGGTTGTGGATGTGCAGGTGTGCAAATTCAATGACTAGCAACCTCTCACGTTTTGTAGATCAACATCTACAATCTCATGTACGATCACTAGACTCCTACCTCAGAGACTCCGCACACCTGATAGAACTTCTTAAAGGCATCACCTGGCAAGATAGTTTTGTATGGCTCACCTGCGATGTAACTTCTTTGTACACCAACATTCCACACTCTTATGGTATTTCAGCTATCAAACATTTTCTGTCAACTAATCCCGCTATGCCCTATGATCAACAATCCTTCTTAGTGCAATGTACAGAATTTATCCTACAGAACAACATTTTTTCCTTTTCTGACAAAATCTACCATCAAACCAATGGAACAGCTATGGGTTCGTCGTTCGCCCCATCATATGCAAATTTATCCATGGGACTTCTGGAACTACAAAAATTACAAGCTAATAACCCCTTCACTGACAATATAGTTTTTTATAGACGGTACATAGACGACCTCATCCTGATATGGCAAGGCAACATTGACCGGATCCCCCTCTTTATCAATTATCTCAATTCAAATGCTGCTGGATTACAATTCACTTCACAACATGACCCCATGAATATTGAATACCTGGACCTAACACTGTTCATAGAATCTAACACTATAAAAACCAAAACATACTTCAAACCGGTAGATGCTAACAATTATATACATTTTGAAAGTTTTCACCATCGCCCCTGGACCATTAACACACCATATAGTCAATTTAGAAGGATATACAGAAATTGTACAGACATCTCAGACTACAACACACAATCAGGTTTACTCACTAACAAATTTCTGGCACGAAAATACCCCAAAAAGCTTATCAAGGATGCGAAATTTAAAGCCAAAACAACTCCATCGCACAACCCAACTCAGCTCCTCACTAAGCCACTTAGCGTGGACTGCCCCCGATTCATCACACGATACAATGCCCAACACCCACAGATCCGGTCAATTCTAACGAATAGGTGGGATATTCTACTACAAGACCCTTATCTGCGACAATCTATCCCACAAAAACCTCAAATCACCTTTAGAAGAGCCCCCAACTTGCGCAACTTACTAGCACCCAGCAAACTTCGTACACAAATATCCAACTCAATTCCAAACGTCGCACACTCCCCGGGCTGTTTTCCATGCAATAATACTAGATGCAAAGCTTGCCCATTTATCAATATCACCACCTCATTCTGCTCCAATGCCACCAAAACAAACTATCCAATTAAACACCCGATTACCTGTACTTCAAGATATATCATATATGTGATCTCCTGCCCGTGTCACCTCCAGTACGTGGGCCGTACCACACAACCGGCACGCAGCCGAATTGGACAACACAAAAGAAACATACTGAAAAACTTTCCCCTTCACAGCGTCTCGAGACACTTCGGCACTCACCATCACAATGACCCCACTTTATTCCGTATAACACTTATAGAATCCATTAACCCACAACAGCACAATGCTTTTGAAATACTGAAAGCGAGAGAAATGTTCTGGATACAAATACTGAGGACTCTCATTCCGGAGGGACTCAACGAACAACTAGAAAAAATTCACTGATCATAACATTCCAATATTATTTTAACTTAGTCGCCTCTTTTATCGGTTTGTGTTATAAGTTCGAGTTTTTTTATTATCTTTTTTTATTTATTTTATTTACTATTATATTCCTCTTGGGTTTTTAGCTCATTTTTATAATTGTTTTTGAGCGTATTTATGTTAAGAACGTTATGCTTAGTATTCCAACGTGATCATGTTTTTATCCATACTCTATGTCTTAGTTGGCTAGTCGGAACCTTTTATATTTTTTTATTTGTATTATCAATTTTACTCATTTTTACATGTATATGCGTTTACATAGATAGAGAGTACTGTTGCAATGCAGAGCAAATCGTATGACAATAATTGCATATAATTGTACAGCCACAATGGTATATTCTGTCAGATCAAGTAACCTGAAATGTATTAATATTAAATAGTGGTTCTCTTATCTTGAGCAATGGTTCCGCATTCCAACACGTTCAAATACACGCCACATTCCCATTCCATGCCACCGTACGCATGGCATCATGCTAGTACGCATGCGCCCCTTTTTCATCGCGCATTGACAATATGCAATCCATATACGCCATTACGCGTCAAAATACGCATGTACGCATACGAAATCCTTGACCGCCATTAATAATAATCCATAATCCAAACATTTGCATAGCGCTTTTTTCCCGTCAGACTCAAAGCACTCAAGAGCTGCAGCCACAGGGACGCGCTCGAGAGGCCACCCTGCATTGTTGGGGAGTCTTGCCTTGAATTCCTTATTGGATGGGTACTTGACTTGGCCGGGATTTGAACCCTGGTCTCCCATGTCAAAGGCAGCACCCTTAGCCAGTACACTATCCAGCCACTGCCATTACGCATCAAAATACGCATGTACACATGCGTAATGACGTAACTAAGTGCCCGCCCCACATTCCAATTAGCTAAGGGGAGGAGTTCAACACTATATAAACAGCAGTTCAGTACTACTTGGCCACTGAGGCGCCAGGTGCTATCTGGACATACTGCTGGTAAGTGAATCTTGTTTGATGCTTGTTCATTATGTGTCTTCTATAAATTACTCTGCATGTCTTTCTTAAATACCCAATGTACTATTGCCAGCCCTGAACTCCTTTGCACTATTTCATATAGGCTAACCGCTCCCAATACACATATGTATGGGTAAAAAATATATATACATGAATTATGATACTGTTTACTGTATGTTATGAAAGTATCTCGCCACATGCTTGAGATTAACGTTTGATTATGTTTATGATTATGTTTATGAATATTAATGCTATGATGTAATACTTAAAATTACCACTATCTTTCTTCCCCCTAAAACAAACCCCCCCCACCCTTCTTCCCCTTCCCCCTTCCCCCCCCCCCCCCCATCTCCAATTCTTTCCCCATTTCCCCCCCCCCCCGGCCCTCCGTCCTCTTCCCCCCCCCTCTCCCCGCCCCCCCTCCACCCCCAAAATACAATAATTAGCCACCTCTTCCCGTTAATTTAAATCACACCAGTGAATTCCATCATACAAATATTTATGTTTATTGATATGCAGTCTGTTCAGGATTTGTACAAATGTGTTGCCTCTTACCCCCAGTTGTGTGCTCCTTCCTGTAATTGCCTGATGAAGCGGGTTTGACCTGCGAAACGCGTTGCAACCTTATTTGGAGTATACCAATAAATGTCCCTTTTGTGAATACACAGTTGTTGTGTCTGCTTGTGGGAGGCGAGTCCACCACTGCCTCCTAAGCAATAATTTTAAAACTTTTAAATATTGTTTTTATCCTTTTGGCGCCTCTGTTCTCTACCATAATACTGATTGTATCCACCTTTGGTGGAGGGGGATACCCCTTCTTGTTTTTCAAGCCTACAGAGAGCGACTTCTTATTCCTGAGTGAGGACAGGCTAATCTCCTCACCTGCCTACACAGTGGTTGCCTGGAGGTAACCCTGGTTTGTGAGTATACAATTTATACTCTTTCTAATTATCCAATTACCTTGACATACTACACCATATCGGGCTCTCGGTTCTCTCTTCTTCATATCTGCCTAAAGCTGGGACTTTAGCAGCCTGGTCTGACTTTTTTTTTGAAGGCTTAAGCCCAATGTACATGATACGATTCTTTATGCGATTCGATTACGATTCTATTTACGATTCGATTAAATCAGACATGTCCGCTCTGGATTCGATTCAGTTTGATTTGCAATTGCAAAACACTGGTAAATCGAATTGCATCGAAACGAATCCCGAACGGACATGTCGGATTTAATAGAATTGTAAATAGAATCGTAATCGAATCGTGTCGTGTAGATTGGGCTTTAGATTTATGGTGTCTGGTATGCCTTTTTTTGAAGGCTCAGATTCAGGGTGCCTGCTTTGCCTTTTTTGAAGACACTTCAACAAATGGTGACACAGATTCTAGGCTAGCAGAAAAAAAAGCAGTAGAAACTTTCAGTGCAAAAACTACATCTATTCTGCTGGTGATGATGCTATGTCCAGTCCGCTTACATGCAAAATGGAAACTGTGGTGACCCTTCAATGACAGCTTTAGGTCCCTATTGAGCAAACATTTCAAACACAAACCGATTTAACATTTACATTCCAGTCTTTCTCTCTCACAGAATTATGTCAATAATGAGGAGTTCACATTTGTGTTGTAATGTGATTATTCTAGTTACTATAGCCATAAGTTAGCTCTTATTTTCTCGGGAGCATGATGCGTACACCACTACCTTCACTTTTCTGCCTATTAAACATAACTGGTGACTGCAGCTGGTCACAAACTGCAAACATTACATCACCACCAACAGCAATGCCAAGTTAATAAACAAAAGAGAGGGTTCAGGCCAGAGCAGAATAAAAAGTAAATAATTCGCAAAAATGAGTACAAGCAGCATTATCAGACTGACAATAAAATAAACAAAACTATTAGTGACAATGGGAGCAATTGGGTCTATTGCGTTTGTAATATACATGGCAGAGTAGGATTTTACAAGTTTTACTGCAAAGACAATCATGCCAGCACAGGAAACAAAGCTTTACGGTGCAGCCACATACACCCCCAAACTACCTACAAGATCCTCAAGTTCACCCTCACATGAGCAGACTGTGCTGATCTTTCCAGCAACAGCAAAGCTTTAGGTTGTTGTCCAGACATCCCCCAGTCAAACAATGGATGGAAGATGAATGGCTCAATCCCTAAATGCCTTATGCTATATTCCACAATACCAGAATGTCAGACCTATAGGGGGATAAAGAAGACCATGATGGAGGTTACCCTCCCCCTCCCCCCACTGCAAGAGGTTTGGCCATTGGGATGACTCAGAAACCAACCTCCAGAATCTCTAACACAGGGCTGTCCAAATGGTGGCCTGTTGGCTGCGTCTGGTCCTCAAGAGCTCTTGCTGTGGCACTTTACTTCCTCTCATTACTTCTGCCATGCCCACCTCCTTCTCTCCGTACCCCAAAGCTAGGACGCATTCTTGCTCGACCCTCTCCAGACCAAGACCCCCAGGAGAAAGTCCACAAAATCAGGCAGCACAGCCCTAAGAGACCAGGCTGGATCTTCACTAATTTATTAAATGAGAAAGAACCTGAGGCAAAAGCCAGAGGGGGCAATACAACCTGGCCATCCACTTTAAAGTATACCTGAAATGACGTGACATGATGAGATAGAGTATGTGCAGCGGCAAGCATAATAAGGCTGTGTTCCTTTTCTTCTTTTACTACCCGAAATAGTTAATCATTCAGGTATGCAAGTAATCAAGTGATAGTTGTGACCTACAGAGACTATAATGCAGCTCTCATTGATAGGGAATTACAGTCATAAAACTCTAGCCTGATCAAGAACGGCTTCTGAATGCAGAGGATAGATTAAAAAAGGTCAACTACTTCATATATTTTAGTTCTGTGACACAGACTGTGTGAAAACGATCATCCATATGACACAATACAACATTATACATTTTTAAAAAGAAATTAAAACTTTGGGATTCTATAACAAAAAATTGTTGGGCAAGGAGAAGTAGGAGATATACAATTGCTTATCTCATCAGTTTATTTTCCCATTGGGTTTCCTTTAAAAGGCATGTAGAGTGCTTTTTGCCAGTTTAACAGTAAAATTACAAACATTTTATAAAAGTACTTTTTTTAAATTAAAAATATATAAAATATAAAATATAAATCTGATATTTCTTTGGGGTATTATTTTGAAAAACTCATTCCAGTATGCAAATAAGCATTTATTTATAACAGTGCCAGATGTCGTCCTTCTTGTAAAGTGAGCTAACAACTGCTTGTTTGCTTTCACTACAGACGTTTCTCATTTCTTAAAAATGTCATGCGAGGGGCGCGGTATACACCCACCAATGTGAATTAAATATTGCTCTTCCAAGCCACATGAAAGTCACGTTTGTAGCAAGAAGCCAGTAAACTGCAAACAGCAGCAAAGCAATAGCATTCAGTCCAAGCACGGGGAATGGCCCCTGAAGCATTTAGCAAGGCCATTCCAAGGTCCCACCTGCCTGCAGATACTATACCTTCTACAATTCACTTCACCAATAGAAGCAAAGTGAACGCTTGATGGACACCAGCTCATACTGACAGGAGTGATAAGAGAAAGAATAGAAAGGTCATGTTAGCAGATTTTGTAACATAGGAAAGGAAGCTTAGTATGTCCAATTAATTGCTACTTATGATTTTATTGCGGAAGGTTAAAAATAAATCCATAAGACATGCGCTGAATGTCGCCTAACAGGGCAAAGAAGGTACGGTACCTCTTTGTAAATATATGCTCCTATATCTATATCTCACTTTTTAAAAAAAAATCATTATTAGGTTTGGAGTATAAAACCATACATAAAAATTTAGAATAAGTTTGCACAGCTTATAAATTGGTAACAAAAATCCCAACTTAACTTGTCGAGAATGTGATCAGTATATTTTAAATATACCATCATGTTGCGTGACTGAACACTTAATAGCAATAAGCGCTCTCTCCAAACTGGAAGTGATGAACCAATAAGCATAACTAACTAAAATGCCGCAAATAAACAGAATGCCATTGGAGTTCTACCTTCTATAGCCATGTGGTAGGAACAGGGGCATAGAAGTTTGCCTACTCAGTGGGAGTAAGCACCAAGAAGGGGGGGGGGGGGGGGGAGGGGGGGTGGAAGAGGATCGCCACCTGGGTCCACAACCCAGTCTATTGGGATACTAGGGCCTAGACTCTAGGATGAAAGTCTCTTGCCAAATTGGGCTTCCATTTCTAGGTTACATCTGATCATTCCGCCCATTCTGCCAATATTAACTGGCGCGCTGCACAAGTGAGATGTGCAATTTTCTTCTAATGTTATAGTGGGAGTTCATGAATACCAGTGTCTTATATCTTATAATAAACCTAGCTGGTATTGTAGAAGGTTAGAAATACTAAGCTTATCCCACTTTTACAACACAATTATTAACATAAATGTATTTTTAGTAAAACAAAGCAACACTGTGCACTATTAAATGTCAAATAAAAGCAAGTATAGTTAAACGTAATGTTAATGAGAGCTATAGGTATAATTTTCTCTAACTACATAACTTGTAGGAACTACTGTACTTAACATGGACTCCCTCAGGTAGCAAGAGAGAATGATAAAAAAATGGTAGGTTTTTATAGAGATTGTCAATGAGATATTAAGAATTTCAAGCTGATGCAAATGTTATGTTATGAACATTGTAGTTCACATAATGTTGCCATAAAGAGGCTTATGCCAGCCAAAAAAACCCTACAGCACAACTGGCCAAAATAAACCTGTAAGGGCGCGTTTCCACTTGTGCGGTGCGAATTAGTCGCAGAAAACGCAAAAACAAATTTGCACGCAGATGTGAATTTTACCGCGAATTCGCAGGCGTTTTTGCATATGTTAATAAGTATGCAAATTTAACCATGTCAGTGCTTGTATGCTTTTATAATGATTTTATGCGAAAACGCCAGCGAATTTGCGGTAAAATTTGCATACGAAAACGCATGCAAATTTCCTATTAAATACATTGTATGCGAATCGCACACCTCTGATGGCTCTGCTGTGCAGATTTTTTCTGCACAGAAAAACGCTGAGAAATCCTGACAAGTGGAAACAGTCCCATTCACTTGTATTGTCTATGCAAATCTGCATGCAGGAAACGCATGCAGATTCGCTCTAGTGGAAACGGGCCCTTAAACATGTCCTAAGAATGTGCAGCAATGGACTGTCAAAAATACAAGCTTAGCTGTTGATTTACATCATCCCAGAGCCACAAGTGTTATGGGGGACAGTCTTCAGATGCGGTTAGTACACACATAAATAGGTGGATCATTATTTTTATACCTTCTCTTATGTGTAGCTGGTTTCTTTACAACATTCCCAAGAATTCGCAAAGAACTGAAAATGAATGAGTGATATGAATCAGCATTGTACAGAATAGACTGAAATAACAAAGGTAAAGTGTGTGTGTTGCTGCTTTGATATCTGGGGCTTGTGCATAGCGATTCATCAGATATCTAACAGCAAGTGCTTGTTTTAAAAGTACAATTTTTTTTTCTCTGTTTGCAGCAGGCTGTCAATCAGCTAGGGGGAGGGATTAGCTGTAACACGAGGTATTTGGACAGCTTCAGGTCTCAGTACTGAGCTTGCTCAGTCTGTGGCTTGCTCACTAAGTGGCTTCGACACAAGTGGCATAGGCGTTAAAAAACAGGCGTTAGAACACAGGCACAAAGAGAGAAGGGAGAGGAAACAGGTAAGGACTAAAAAAAAAAAAAAAAAAAAACCTTCAACCAATATTGCGGTTTTTTTGCATTGGTTAGAATGTGCTAACACGTTGTGGTGTAGTCTTTAAGTTTTGAGGACTCCACCCCAGCTTCACTCACTCCCCCTCCCCTCCTCCCCCTCCTCCCCCCCACCCCAACTTTACTCACTCCCCCTCCTCCACCCCAACTTACTCACTCCCCCTCCTCCACCCCTCCCCCTCTTCCACCCCAGCTACACTTACTCCCGAACGTCACTCACTCTCCCGTTTCATCTTTTACCACCATAGTTTACTTTAAATAAATTTTCCCCACACAATAGTCATCATGTTGGACAATGCAGTACAGTGTACATCCTGCAGCATGTATGCATGCCTTGATCAGCGGATTGAGGGTGTTTACTGTTGCCCTGGATGTGTGCGTGTTGCTCGGTTAGAGGCGGAAGTCGCAGAGCTAAATAAGCATCTCGCAACACTGAGACGCATACACAACATGGAGATGAGCTTGGATCTCACGATCCAGACACTTGATGGAACCCTTGAAGATGAGGCGGGTGGAGGAAAGCCGGAGCAAGAAGCAGAGGTAGCCGCTAGTTGGGTCACAGTTAGAAGGGGTAGGGGAAAAAGTGGCAGGGAGGCTAGTCCCGAGTTGTCCCTCACTAATAAGTATGCTTGTTTGCGTAATATTGGTGAGGACGACTCTGGAGTAGCAATGCTGCAGCAGGATGTGCTCCTTAGCAACCAAGGGGCAGACTGCTGTAACGAGAAAGGGAATAGGAGTGCAGCTAAGGCTAGACAGGTACTGGTGGTAGGGGATTCAATTATTAGGCGCACAGACAGGGTAATCTGTCGAAGAAACCGTGAATGCCGTACAGTCTGTTGCCTCCCGGGTGCTCGGGTTCGGCATATAGCGGAAAGAATTGACAGATTATTGGGTGGGGCTGGGGAAGACCCGGCTGTCATGGTACACATTGGCACCAATGACAAAGTTAGTGGGAGATGGAAGGTCCTCAAAAATGATTTTCAGGTACTTGGAGATAAACTTAAAGCAAGGACCTCCAAGGTGGTGTTCTCTGAAATACTGCCAGTGCCACGTGCTACATCTGAGAGACAGAGGGAGCTTAGGGAGTTAAATAAGTGGCTGAGAAATTGGTGTAGGAAGGAAGGGTTTGGGTTCCTGGAGAACTGGGCAGACTTTGCAGTCGGCTGCAGGTTCTACAGCAGGGACGGGCTGCACCTTAATGGGGAGGGTGCAGCTGCATTGGGGGAGAAGATGGCTAAACGGTTGGAGGAGATTTTAAACTAGGATCTGGGGGGAGGCGGGAGGATAAAGTCTCAACATATAGACAAGATAAGGTAAAAAGACAGTGGGAGCCTAACATTATGGGGGGTGGAGAGGGGGGTGGGGACAGTGTAAAGATTAAGGAGGTTGGTAAAACTTCAAGTAGCCCATTTCAGGTAAACAAAATTGGTAAATGTGGTGGTAAAAATATAAAGTGCATGATAACCAATGCTCGGAGCCTTGCAAATAAAATAGATGAACTAGAGTTCATTCTGAATGACAAAGGCTATGACATTGTGGGAATAACCGAGACATGGATGGATGAAAGTCATGACTGGATAGCCAATTTAAAAGGATACAATGTGTTCAGGAGGGATAGAACAGGAAAAAAAGGTGGAGGGGTTTGTCTCTTTGTTAAGAATTCTTTTACAGCTGTCCTCAACGATGAGATGGAGGAAGATTGCGAAGATGTGGAGTCCGTTTGGGTAAATATTCATGGTGGAAATAAAAGTTGCCAATTGCTTATTGGGGTATGCTACAGACCACCTCATATTAATGAAGCTGCAGAACTGCAATTACTACAGCAAATTGAAAAAGCGGCAAGTAAAAATGAGGTCATAGTTATGGGCGACTTCAACTTTCCAGACATTAACTGGAGTATTGAGGCTACCCATTCTGGTAAAAGCAGCAGATTTCTGGCAGCACTACAGGACAATTACTTGACTCAAATGGTAACGGAACCAACTAGGGGGAATGCGTTACTGGATCTGATCATTTCGAATAGACCAGATAATGTATCAAATGTGCAGGTTCAAGAACATTTGGGAAATAGTGATCACAACATGATAACGTTTGATCTGGTGACTGATAGGCCACGGGGCAGCGGGACCACTAAAACTATGAATTTTAGAAAAGCAAAGTTCAATCAAATCAGGCAGGCACTAAGTTTGGTGAACTGGGATAATATACTACAAGGGGAGGACACTGAAGGGAAATGGCAAGCTTTTAAACGTATTCTCAATCAATATTGTAGTATGTATATCCCATATGGAAACAAAATGTCTAGGAATAAAAAAAGGCCTCTATGGATGAATAGAAAGGTTAGGGATAAAATGAAGAGGAAAAAGAATGCCTATAAGGTCCTAAAACAGGAGGGGACCGAGGCTGCACTAAGCAATTATAAGGAGTGCAATAAAAATTGTAAAAAAGAAATTAGGCTGGCAAAGATCGAAGCTGAAAATCAAATCGCTAGGGATATCAAATCTAACCCAAAAAAGTTTTACAAGTACATCAACTCTAAAAAAAGAAAGGTTGACTGTATAGGACTCCTAAAGGATGAGGGTGGGAACTCAATGGTGGATGACCAAGGTAAGGCAGAGTTATTAAATGCTTTCTTTGCTTCTGTCTTTACAAAGGAAACAGCACTGTTGCAAATTACAGAGGCGGAAGAGTCTCAATCTTCTAACTGTAATATTAAATACTTAACGCAGGAAGAAGTAAAGGCAAGACTAAATAAATTAAAAATAGACAAGGCACCTGGCCCGGATGGCATGCATCCTCGGGTCCTAAGGGAATTAAGTTCAGTTATAGATAAACCCCTTTATCTTATCTTTTGTGACTCTCTTGCAACTGGCAGAGTCCCAGTGGATTGGCGTACAGCCCACGTTTTCCCATTATTTAAGAAGGGCAAAAAATCAGATCCAGGAAATTATAGACCTGTAAGCTTAACATCAGTTGTATGCAAACTATTTGAGGGGTTACTAAGAGATACTATACATGATTTCATAGTAGAAAATAATCTTATTTCTCAGCATCAACATGGGTTTACTAAAGACAGGTCCTGTTTGACTAACATGCTCAGCTTTTATGAGGTAGTGAATGCTAATATGGATATTGGGAATGCTGTAGATGTGATATACTTAGACTTTGCTAAGGCATTCGACACTGTTCCCCACAAAAGTCTGGTGCAAAAGATGAGGATGCAAGGACTGGGGAAGAGTCTGTGTGCTTGGATAGGGAACTGGCTAATGGACAGAAAACAAAGAGTTGTGGTCAATGGATCATACTCAAAATGGGAGACTGTTAGCAGTGGGGTCCCACAGGGGTCTGTACTGGGTCCAGTGCTCTTCAATTTATTTATTAATGACCTAGTGGATACAGTAGTGAGCAATGTTGCTATTTTTGCAGATGATACAAAATTGTGCAGAATCATCAACTCTAAGAAAGATAGTGTTATATTGCAACAGGATCTGGATAGGATGGCTATATGGGCACATACATGGCAGATGAAATTCAATGTTGACAAATGTAAAGTCATGCATTTTGGTCGTACCAATGGTCTAACACCATACAAAATAAATGGGATACAGTTGGGGACATCAAACTTGGAGAAGGACTTAGGAGTACTCATCGACAACAAGTTAAATAATCGTACTCAATGCCAAGCCGCTGCAGCTAAAGCTAACAAAATTTTGGGATGCATTAAAAGGGAAATAAAAACTCGAGATGCTAGCATAATATTGCCCCTGTTTAACTCTCTAGTAAGGCCACATCTGGAATATGGAATTCAGTTCTGGGCACCACATTACAAAAAAGATATTGCAGTTTTAGAGCAGGTGCAGAGACGAGCAACAAAATTGATACGTGGGATGGAAGGTCTCACTTACCAAGAAAGGTTAGATAAACTGGGTTTATTTAGTCTAGAGAAAAGACGCCTTAGAGGAGATCTAATTAACATGTATAAATACATCAGAGGGCAATATAATAGCTTGGCGGATGAGCTTTTTGTCCCTAGGCCTTCTCAAAGGACTAGAGGACATGATCTGCGCATGGAGGAAAAACGTTTTAGCCATTTATTTAGGAAAGGGTTCTTTACAGTAAGAGTGATTAAGATGTGGAATGCATTGCCACAGGAAGTCGTTATGGCAAACTCTATACCTGCATTTAAAGGGGGCTTAGATGCTTTCCTTGCGTTGAATGACATCCATGGCTACAATTACTAGGTAATGCCAATGATGTTAATCCAGGGATTTTATGATCAACAGGGATATGTGAGGGAGCAGGCTGGAGTTGTACTTTGTACTGGTTGAACTCGATGGACGTATGTCTTTTTTCAACCAAAGTAACTATGTAACTATGTAACTATGTAAAGGGTAGAAAACTGCCCTAGGAGTTGATAGCACCAGACAAAGCAACCCAAGGGAGGTTATGTGAGCATCGCCCACACTGTACACAACTAAGAACTGAGGAGCACTCCTAAAAGCAAAGCTCAGCACAGTAAGTTTCTATCAGACAAACATCTTAGGGCACGACAAAACAGAACAATTGTACTCGGCCTTTGGACTAGATCCAAATTCAAGAAAAGCACTGGTCAGAACTGTTGAAATCAACTGATGCATAAGTCATTTGGCTCCATCTGTTCTGCATTAGTGGTAATTGCTACATCCACAGACCTCATTAGTACGTAGGGCTTACAGCGCCCCTTGGTGAGCTGTCTGCTACCTACACAAGCACTTTGACATTTGCATAAGTTCGTCCAAATCGAAGGAACCACTCACAAGAATAATTAACCACCCTGGCGTTCTGATTAAATCGCCAGGGTGGCTGCGGGAGGGTTTTTTTTAAATAAAAAAAAAACTATTTCATGCAGCCAACTGAAAGTTGGCTGCATGAAAGCCCACTAGAGGGCGCTCCGGAGGCGATCTTCCGATCGCCTCCGGCGCCCAGAATAAACAAGGAAGGCCGCAATGAGCGGCCTTCCTTGTTTTGCTTATATCGTCGCCATAGCGACGAGCGGAGTGACGTCATCGATGTCAGCCGACGTCCTGACGTCAGCCGCCTCCGATCCAGCCCTTAGCGCTGGCCGGAACTTTTTGTTCCGGCTGCGCAGGGCTCAGGCGGCTAGGGGGGCCCTCTTTCGCCGCTGCTCGCGGCGAATCGCCGCAGAGCGGCGGCGATCAGGCAGCACACGTGGCTGGCAAAGTGCCGGCTGCGTGTGCTGCACTTTATTTGATAAAAATCGGCCCAGCAGGGCCTGAGCGGCAGCCTCCGGCGGTGATGGACGAGCTGAGCTCGTCCAGACCGCTCAGGAGGTTAAGCTTCAAGAGACCGACAAGGTCTTCCAGAAAAAAAAACCCTTGTTAAAGGGAACCTGAAATGAGGGCGATATGGGGGCTAACATCTATTTTATTTTAAACAATGCAAATTGTCTGGTCATCTTGTTGAGCCTTTGTTTTATACTTTAAGCCATAGATCCTGAACAAGCATGCAGATCGGGTATTTCTGACTGAAGCCTGAGTGGATTACTTACATCCCTGTTGCAGGTGTGTGATTCAGACACTACTGCACACAGAGATCAGCAGGAGTCCAAGGCAAATGGTATTGTTTTCCTTACCAGTAGTCTCAGGCCCCTTAAAGAGTGAGGGCTCGTTTCCACTATCGTGAATTCGCACATGTAATGCAAGTGGATGGGCCTGTTTCCACTGTAGCGTTGTTGAGGTGTGTTTTTTTCAGCGGTGAAAAAACGCACAAAAGAGCAGCAGAATTCGCCTGCGAGTGGAATGCATGCGAATCGCATGCAATGTATTTAATAGGGAAATCGCATGCGATTCCCCATGCGTTTTTTGCCGCGAATTCGCATACGTACCAATGTAAATTCACACAGGCAGTGTCATGGTTAAAATCGCATATACCCTCACCTATGCGAATTCGCGAAAAAAACGCATGGGTAATCGCATCCGCATGCGATTTCATCAGTGGTGGAATCCAGGCAATTCCGCACCGCAATAGTGGAAACAAGCCCTAACTGTCGGGCATAAAATCAAAAATCAATTCTTTATTTTTATCTGGTAAACAAGTAATAAGGATGCTAATCAGGCAATCCAAAAGTTAAAATCACTATTACTTTTGTTGATAAATTATCATTCCTCAGTTTACCTGACTCTTATTTGGTACAGAGAAAATTTTGTACACAAAAGAGATGTTGCAGGGCATGCTGGGTTGTCTTTTTTGCTTCTCTACTTCCCCTCAGACTTAACAAATGCAGCCTGATTGGCTGAAGCCTCTTCCCTCCAGATTTCCCCTCACACACCTCTGTTCCTCTCTGATTGGCCAAAATTTCTCAGGGTGAAACAATGCACTTTCTATAGTGAAGGATGGGCAAATCAGGCAGTGGAGACTAAGGGCGGATATTACATCACGACTGGCTTCAAACTAGCCACAGTAAATGGAAACTGTCTAGAATAGGATTCTCTACTTTTCCTTTATAAAATTCACACGAATCATAACGTGGACAGTGCAATACATGTTATGTAAGTAGAGCAAGTATTTATCTACTTATAGATTTGTTTTATTCCCTGAGATAGTATGGCTGACAGCTCCTCTTTAAGGAACAGATACTTTTTTGTGGTTTAAAAAAAACAAAAAACTAGGCACCAACGTCACTCCGCACAGACCAGTCTCTCTCCAGTCGCTGCAGCCCACTCGCTCTGCTGTACGTATGACAGCAGAACTCCATGAGCCACTCGGGAGCAGATTTCATTGGCTCCTGACCCTGTGAGCCAATCACACTGCATGTACACATCTGAGGGAAACCAGAAAGCTAAAGGATGTAAAATTTTGTACTCCATTGTATACTTCTCAAATAGTAACGAAGCTTCAGTAATAAAGAATATTTACATCCTTTTAGTAGTTCTATCACCATCTATGTCCATGTCAGCACCTAAAGAGCCATTACAACATCATGGACAATATCAGATACCCATGAAGATGAGAAATAAGGCTGGGAAGAAATATACATAAAGGATATGACTCAGTTAATAATAGCCAACAAGAAACTGATAACTGCCCTTTAGATATTTAAAGAAATGAAGACTGTCATAATTCACTGTAGTTATCTAACCATGCAATGGCCCATAAAGCTAATAAAGCAGCAGTGCTCTGGTACACTTTGCTACTGTCCTGTGATTCAGAGTAATGAACACTGCCTAGGCACCTCAGCTGTAAAGGTGCAGGCTGATAACTAGTGCCAGTATTTAAAATGTGTCACCATAAACTCAAAGTCTAGCCTGGTGCAGCCTTCTGTCATTTTTCTTTCTAATGTTTAAATGTGCAATACTGATTTTCCCAAATTGGACATACGGGTATACAAACTGGACATATACGAACTGGGCCTCTGAATTTTACTTAAAAATTGTATTCAGTAACAGAATATTTAAACACAAGTAATGTTTTATATCTTCTTATTTAAACTTATTTTACCTAAAGAGCAGATTCCAGATTTGTTGGGAAAAGTGACGGCCCTTCAGATCAACCACAAAGCTCCCCATTCAGTGATTAAATAAGTCAGGCCATGGGAACTGGGCTGTGGAGATCTCCCAGGATCCCTTGGGACAGCTACTACACTGATTCATTATAACACGAGTCAGACTGGAGCAGCACATTGGTTATTAATACTTTTCAAACAGAAGCCCAGACATGGAAATTAAATGAAAAAGGGGACTTGTGTGCACCAATATAGAGCAAACAGAACTTGGATCTATTTTTAACATTTCTCAAAAAAAACAGATTAGGAAGTACAGTATTGTGCTATTACTCCTAACAAAAAAAAGGTAAAGAGTCATATACAGTGTGATGAATTCACAGCAAGAACTAGAGAACTGAATAAGCGAAGACATAACAGTTTAACATCTAAAGCTCAGGGATCAGACTTCAGAAAGTTTAAACTATATAGGAAGTTAGTGATTACTATTCATTTTCTATTACCTCTGTGCTAGTGCACCTATACAGAAAGATTATGAAACCTCCCACTGGTGGCCTATATCTAAAAAATGCTGCTTCCCACGTTGTTTACTGAACTTCTGTGTTTAACCTCCCTGGCGGTAAGCCCGAGCTGAGCTTGGGCTATGCCGCGCAGGAGGATTTCTTTGGCTCTATTGGGGCGATTCGCCCCATTCAAAGTGCTGTGCGCGCAGCCAGCACTTTGCTAGCCGCGCGCACAGCTTGATCGCCGCCGCTCTGCGGCGATCGCCCGCACGCAGCGGCGAAAGAGGCCCCCCCCCCCCCGCCAGAGCCCTGCGCTGCCCGGACCAATGAGTTCCGGGCAGCACTATGGGCTGGATCGGGTGCGCCTGATGTCAGGACGTCGGCTGACGTCCATGACGTCATTCCGATCGTCGCCATGGCGACAGGAGAAGCCAAACAGGGGAACGCGTTATATACGCGCTCCCCTGTTTGCTATTAGTGCCGGCGACGATCGCACTAGAGGGACACATGCGCCCTCTAGTGGTGTTTCATGTAGCTACCACTCTGGTAGCTTTACATGAAACAAAAAAATATAAAACAAAAAGGATTTTTTCCTATTTGAAAAAAAAAAAATTAACCGCCAGGGAGGTTAATACTTTGAGTCACTAACCCAGACGGAGCATGGAGATCAGGTGTTCTGACTTCACAGCGCCAACCTCTGTACATTAGCTTGTGGCCAATGTGTGACTGAAACTGCCGGAGCCAGTAGATCAGTTTCATAGCCAAGCAATTAGATGTGAATACAAGGTCCACGTTAAGCTTATTTCTTTTCTCTGGCAAATCATTTATAACAGCATCTTAAAATCACACAGAGCAATTCTAGTACTTTTCGGATAAAAACTTGCTTTCTATTTTTTGTTGCATTGATATGTATATAACATTTTGGGAGGCTGGTGTCAAACAAAAAGTATGACCTCACCTCCTGCGGCTAATTTCCCGGTCACTGGGGGCATGTTTCCACGGCTCCCAGCTGTGCCTCCTGGGTGGAGAAGAAGCACGGATGACCTTGGAGCAAGTACTGTGCAGTGACACTTCAGTAATGTTGTCCATCTCCTCCTCTTCCATCTCCGTGACGCCAGTAGTTTCACTCTCCTGCTCATCTACTGAGGCAGTCACTGTGCTGCTACAGCTGCTGTCCATGCTGTGCCGGTTTCTGGCCTTCTTTGCAATAAATGGACGTGGAATAGAAATATCACTGCCATGGGAAGAGTTTCTTTCTAGAGAAGTATTGTCATCTGAGCCTAAACTGGAAACATCACACAGGGACTGCTCCTCTTCAAGCTACGGACAAAAATAGAAATTGTCTTTTAGAATAGAGTTTAGCAATCTCAATATTACCAATATTTTTCAGGTCAAAATAACCACCTGGGTATATTTAAATTTTTCATGTAAATTTTGATACATTTTCACCTGGTATTATTACAAATGGTCAACTTGGCAGAGGAGAGTCTAGCATCTGTATGTAGTCAAATATCTCTGTATATGGTCTTTGCAAGACTGTAGGACTTCTCAAGAGCTGCCCTCTGGAACTCTCACCACCCATCAGGCTCTCCCCATCCTTCAACACCTTCAAACGAACCCATCTCCACAAGACCGTCTACCCTGCTGCATCAATGCCATAACTGGTTCTGCCTAGAAACTATTTTGCAGCCATTACCTAGTGTGTTCTTACCCCTTCCCTTTACATTGTAAGCCTCTGGCAGTGTCCCCCTCCCTGTGTATTTAACTTGATCACACCACCCCATTATCGGGTAGAATTTCTGAGGACTGACTTGGACTTGAATTATGCCAGAGTTGATTAAATGACCAAAACTGAGGCATTAGCACGGGAAGTAAACAATTGTCTGCAACGGGGCAAAGGCAGTGATAAAAGCTAAAAGACTATATAAAAACTTTTTTCACACTGAGAAAAAGAAAAGTGTAATATTGCTGTATATGCCACAGCTAGGAATATATGCTTTTGCTACCTCTCAATGGGACAGAAGGCTGGGAAAAATCTTACAAACAGTGATGAGTGGGAGATTCTGCACCTAGCTGTCTAAGTGATGGATCAAAACGTTACACAGAAAATGTACAATGGTGAAACTTAAAGGACAACTGAAGCCAGAGGGAAATGGAGGTTGCAATATTTATTTCCTTTTAAAGGGAACCGAAACTGAGAAGGATATGGATTTTTCCTTTTAAAATACCATTTGCCTGACTCTCCTGCTGATCCTGTGTCTCCATTACTTTTAGTCACAGCCCTGCAACAAGCATGCAGATCAGGTGCAGATCAGGTGCTTTGACTGAAGTCAGACTGCATGCTTGTTTCAGGTCTGTGATTCAGCCACTACTGCAGCCAATGAGAGCAGGACTGACAAGCAACTGGTATTGTTTACAAAGAAACACCCATATCACTCAGTTTAGGTTACCTTTAAGCAACGCCAGTTGCCTGGCTATCCTGCTGATCCTCTGCCTCTAATACTTTTAACCATAGACCCTGATAAAGCATATGCAGATCAGGTGTTTCTGACATTACTGTCAGATCTAACACTATTAGCTGCATGCTTGTTTCAGGTGTGATTCAGACACTACTGCAGCCAAATACTGTAGATCAGCAGGCCTGCCAGGCAACTGGTATTGTTTAACGGGAAATAAATATGGCAGCTTCCATATCCCTCTCCCTTCAGTTGTCCTTTAAACCTGATGAGATGCCCTTTTCATCAACACTTTCTGGTATTTCTAAGGAGTGTCAATATGTAGTATTAGGGCCCATTCTTACTGTCCTATTGCTCTGCAATGCAGGTGGCCGTGCATTTTACATTAACACATGGCACTGCTGTTTCTCTGTGTTGCAACACAGACCCCATTAAATTACACTGAATGCAAGTTATGAACAGAAAAGCTTGCAGCAATGTGCTGTGAGAATACACTGCTGCGCAGCCCATAAGTGTGCCAATCAAAGTGCTGCCTCATCTGATATCGGTGTATTGCTCACTATACACAATCCTGAACTCAGCTCGGCAACATGGCAGCGTGCACAGGCCCTTAGTCACTTCCAAAGAGCTGTCATAGTGTCTGCAAGCGTAACTTAAAAATAAAATTATCATCCTGCAAACAAATCACATGAATGTCACACTGTAATGAAATGCTGTGCAAATTCACCATGACAGACATATACAGTATAATGCTTTCTAGCGGCACGCTCAGAGTTCTGCTGTTATAGACTAAATGTACACCAAGTATCCAGTACTTCCCCACTACAGTACATAGCAGCCTTTGTGGAGGGAGAGAAGCGGAAAAAAGGGGAGGGGGGGGGGGGGCGGAGAGCCGCCTTACTACTTAAGAAACAAGGACAAATCTGCAGACAAGGAAGTGATCTCATCCTGTACTCATCCCCCTGTGAAATACTGTTGCAATCTATAATACAATGGACAGACTGCTCCAGAGGAAATTGGCTACACACTGTACTAGCAACACTAGCTTCTTACAAATAAACACATTATGGCAAGATCCCCACTGCAATCAACAGAGGCTGCATACGGAAAACGGAGACAGCACTGCTGTCAGGGGTGTACTAAACCAGTGATTGGATAGGAGTTTCACAAGTACAGATCTGCAAAGCAGCAGCTACATAAGAATAACCCCACCATCTTCCTGAGATAAAGGAAAGTAACGTAATAGATCGCAAAGCAAAACACAGCTTTTATTGTCTAGGAAAAATAGATCTCAAGTGAGTATGAAAAAGTGAATTAGAATACAGGTCATCTCTAAAGGAAATTCATTTTCACTTTTCAGAGAGTCCCTGTGAAATAAAAGCTTATTTCTTCTATGTGAAGCATGAGATCAGGGTCCAAAAGGAATGTTATTCATTTTAAGCAAATCAAATATATTAATTTTTACTTAAAGAACACATCAGAGTATAAAAATAAAAAAAAGCAGATCTACTTACTCAGGGCTTCCTCCAGCCCCTGGCAGCTATGTCTCTCGCCAGAGCTCCAGTGTCCCATGATCCCTTCCATCGGAGATGCCGACCTCTTCTGCGCCTGTGCCATCATGTGGCCTGGAGCCTTCTGCGCAGGTACAGAACTACTACGCCTGCACAGAATGCTTCCGATCACAGGAGTGAGACTGCGAGCGACGCGCCCATGCAGGCACAGAAGATGCCGACCTGGAACGCAGAGTATCCCGGGACACTGGAGCTGCGGCGAGGGACATATCGGATGCCAGGGGCTGGAGGAAGCCCGGGGTAAGCAGATCTGGGTTTTTTTGTTTGTTTTTTTTATGCTCAGACCGGTCCTTTAAAGCAGACCTAAAGCAAAACAAAAACATCTGAAATAATGAATTGTATGTATAGTACGGATTATGTATAGAAAATTATTAGCAAAGAAGAGTCATTTTTATTTTCCATACTTTTTCTTACAACATTGCATCAGACTGTCACAGGTGTAATTTTAAAGCCACACTATTTTAAGCTATAAAACAAAAGCAGAAATAATGACCCTTTAATCTTTCCTGCAGTAAAACCTTATCACAAGCGCTCTCTCACTGTTTCTTGGCAGTTTAAATGCTTCAGAACACAGGACTGTATTCGGCCCAAGTTGGGTCTAATAGCTCAGAGAAGCTCTTTTACATAGAAAATTGAAGGGTTTTTTTTTTTTTTTTTTAACTCTTCCGGTACTGGAAAACAATGAGACATTTCTTTGCTATAAATGTTCTATTTCATAACTGTACTACACAAACAATTGATTATTTCATAAGTTTATTTTTGCTTCAGGTTTGCTTTAAAATCCCACATACATTGCAGCATACAGTCTGTAGACTTATGCTTGCACCGCACCCAGAACCACACGACACACCCGGTAACACACATGCAGTGTGAATGCCTCACACCGCACCAGAAACAGGCCAGTGTGAAAGCCCCCTTTAAAATGTAACTGCATTGTGTTTTGTGGATTA
Organism: Hyperolius riggenbachi; assembly: GCF_040937935.1. Lineage (NCBI taxonomy): Eukaryota > Metazoa > Chordata > Amphibia > Anura > Hyperoliidae > Hyperolius > Hyperolius riggenbachi. Next base: position 160,250,982 of record NC_090648.1, on the reverse strand, counting down.
TATTGCCCATTGCGCATAAAGCAACCGACATAGTGTAGAAGGAGCCTTAGGCCCCATTTCCACTGGGACATTCATTTTTGAACGCTTTCTTTCATGTGCAAATTTTTCAAAAAGAAAGAAAATTTTGGCAGAATTTTTGCATGCGTCTCTTTCAGGGGTCAGGAACCTTTTTGGCTGAGAGCCATAAACGCCACATATTTTAAATGCATTTCTGTGAAAGCCATACCATATGTTTCAAACTGGGACAGTGCGCATGCACAGCAGAGGGATCACGTCCCTGTTGCCACGGTGACGTGTATAGCGTTGATCCACTGGGCAGCGTAAGTGTCAGACACGTCTTCAGCTTCTCTTGGGTTTCAGCAACATCAGCAATTTCCCAAAGAGCCAAACAGTAGAAATACCGACTAACAGCTTGTACAATTAGCTAGCTGACTTGGGGATTGATTCACTTTATAGGATGAGATCCCCACACTTTGGCCCAATAGGCTGCCTGTCAAGTGACAGGCAGCCTATCGGGCCAATCAAAGTGCGTGGATCTCATCCTACAAACTCACTGGACCTGACAGGGTCCAGGGTGGGACACAATTGGAGCAGCTGTTCGTTTTAGGGGAGCTCGAGTAAATTAGTGATGCATGCTACAGCAGTAGTGTGCGTGCCTACTTTGAAAATGTTACTTGTGGTGCCACACTAAGCTGCGCTGCTTGAGCAGTATAGCTTAGTGAATCAACCCCTCTATATTTGTCTGTGAGCCAGATGTAGCCATCAAAAGAACCACATCTGGCTCCCGAGCCATAGGTTCCCTACACCTGTTCTAGCGTATTAGCAATCCTTACATCTCAAACTAATGCAATGTCTGAAAAAATGTTGCAGGCATCAATTTCAACCAGAGAACAAAGTACAAAACCAGCCTGCTCCCTCACATAACCCTGTTGACCCAGAGGAAGGCGAAAAACCCTTACAAGGCATGGTCCAATTAGCCCCAAAAGAGGAAAAACAATTCCTTCCCGACTCCAGATGGCAATCAGATAAAATCCCTGGATCAACACCACCAGGAATTACCTAGTAATTATAGCCATGGATGTCTTTCAACGTAAGGAAAGCATTTAATGCCCCCTTAAATGCAGACATAGAATAACTTCTTCCTGTGGCAATACATTCCACATTTTAATCACTCTTACTGTAAAGAATGCTTTCCTAAATAAATGGCTAAAACTTTTTTCCTCCATGTGCAGATCATGTCCTCTAGTCCTTTGAGAAGGCCTAGGGACGAAAAGCTCATCCGCCAAGCTTTTATATTGCCCTCTGATGTATTTATACATGTTAATTAGATCTCCTCTAAGGCGTCTTTTCACCAGAATAAATAAGCCCAGTTTATCTAACCTTTCTTGGTAAGTGACACCTTCCATTCCACGTATCAATTTTGTTGCTCGTCTCTGCACCTGCTCTAAAACTGCAATATCTTTCCTGTAATGCGGTGCCCAGAACTGATGAACTGAAAAGATGTGGCCTTACTAGAGAGTTAAACAGGGGCAATAGTATGCTAGCATCTCGAGTTTTTATTTCATTTTTAATGCATCCCAAAATGTTATTTGCTTTAGCTGCAGTGGCTTGGCATTGAATACGATTATTTAACTTGTTGTCGATTAGTACTCTAGTCCTTCTCCAAGTTTGATGTCCCCATCAGTATCCCATTTATTGTGTATGGTGCTAGACCAGGCATGGGCAAACTTGGCCCTCCAGCTGTTAAAGGGATACTGTAGGGGGGTCAGGGGAAAATGAGTTGAACTTACCCGGGGCTTCTAACGGTCCCCCCGCAGACATCCTGTGTTGGCGCAGCCAGTCACCGATGCTCCGGCCCCGCCTCCGGTTCACTTCTGGAATTTCAGACTTTAAAGTCTGAAAACCCCTGCGCCTGCGTTGCCGTGTCCTCAATCCCGCTGATGTCACCAAGAGCGCACAGCGCAGGCCCAGTATGGTCTGTGTCTGCGCAGTACACTCCTGGTGACATCAGCGGGAGTGAGGACACGGGCGTGCAGGCGCAGTGGTTTTCTGACTTTAAAGTCAGAAATTCCAGAAGTGAACCGGAGGCGGGGCCGGAGCATCGGTGAGTGGCTGCGCCAACACAGGATGTCTGCGGGGGACCATTAGAAGCCCCGGGTAAGTTCAACTCATTTTCCCCCGACCCCCCTACAGTATCCCTTTAAGGAACTACAAATCCCACAATGCATTTGCCTTTATGAGCCATGACTGTGGCTGTCAGACTCCTGCAATGCATTGTGGGACCTGTAGTTCCTCAACAGCTGGAGGGTCAAGTTTGCCCATGCCTGTGCTAGACCATTGTTATGATCAAAATGCATGACCTTATATTTTTCAACACTGAATATCATCTGCCATTTATGTGCTCATATGGCCATACTAACCAGATCCTGTTGCAATATGTCACTATCCTCCTGAAAGTGGCCCCACACATTATACAATTTTTTTAAATATCTGTTCAATTTAAGAATTGCAATCAATTTTTCTGACTGATTGTAACATTTCAAAAATATGACCAATGTACCACACATCTATGTTCAATTTTTTCCTCAATTATGGTAAAAATGATTGGAAACTCAGAGAAAATTGCTAGGGTATGTATATTAATAAATTAACAATCCAACACACACCATACAATCTGTAGTAGAAATTGAAGAGAAATATCTGGCATTACAGATCGATTTAAATCGAAAAAAACGGAAAATCCGATCAGATTTTTCAGTCGAATGAAAAAAAGCTTTCGATTTTTTCGAGAGATACGATCGTTTTTATCGAATTACTGTAAAATCGGATCATTTTATTGTATCGTGTGTGGCCACCTTGAGAGTTGATGATTCTGCACAATTTGGTATCATCTGCAAAAATAGCAACATTGCTTTCTACTGCATCTACTGGGTTATTAATAAACATATTGAAGAGCACTGGACCCAGTACTGACCCCAGAATTGCTAATTGTAAGTCCCACTGCTTAGTATGCATAGATGGTGAACAAGAGTATGTACAGGACTTCACTATTTTCCTGGCACATTATAGCACTGGCTGCTTGTATGTTTCAGCTATCTGCGTGTTTTGGCAGGACATGGCCTTTTGCTCTTCAAATTATTTTTACAAGATCTGACTTGACCACTTAGAGAGCTGCATCTCCTGGGCATAAGGTCTGTACAATTCTTCCAGCTCACAAGCAGAAATAGCCTTATCTACCTTCCCAATAATTATCTTCTGTTTCTGTATCCAGAGACATCATATAGTTTGTGTGCTGGAACTGCCCCATTTACCTCTATAAAACAGAAGTTTTATATTCTGTACCTCCTATGACTAGAGTCAAAGTCCCTGTAAGTGAGGTAAGCATCCTGACTAGCAGGCCCAGCCAGGGCAGTGTAGCATGGTCCCTGCCAGAATAAACAGTCTGCTGAATGGGGCTGCAGAATGTTCAGTAAATGTGATGTCAGAGAGGAGATGACTCAGGTCACTCCAGGGGGACAGCGGCTCCAAATCATTAGCTGAAGAGGTCAAGTACTTCTGGGTATTTAGGATAATGACATCATTATGTTAAGGCTGTGGCCTCTACTCGTCAGTGGAATACCATCAGTAACATCTAGCAATGATTAACACAGGACATCTTTATGTAATGAACAATAAAACCTTTTTGTTACTACAAGAAAAACGTATTTGCCCTCCGTGAGGGAAATCCACCATTAAGCACGGAACCAAAACAGTGCAGCATTTTCCACATCTGTATACCTGGTGCTCTGATCTACCAATCTAACTTCATTCAAAACTTTTTTTCCCCCTCGGAAGTTCAAGAAAGAGAGGGAAGTATTAAACTATCTGCTGCTTGGGTCCACTCTATGGTGAACGCATAACTTCACAGTACATTGCTTCCCCTTCTTTCATCCTGTTTTGTCATAATTTAATCCCTCTGTCTCCTTTCCCATTCTTAGGGCTGGTTCAGACGGGCGTTTTTGTGGCGTTTAACGCAGCGTTTCAGACGCAGCGTTTTTTGGGATCTACTGCCATCCCATGCAAGTGAATGGGAGCGTTTAGAGCTGGCTTTTGCAGGCTTTCATGAAAGCCTGGCAGTAGATCCCAGCGTTGAGTCTAGTCTCAAAAGCAACATGCTGCTTTCAGAGGCAGTAAACGCGAGGAAACAATAGCAGAGACCAGAACTGCTAGCCTTGAACGCTTTTCAAAAGCTTTCAAAAGCTAGCTTTTAAACGCTGGCGTTTGAACGCAATGCCAAGCAAAAGCTCAGCAGACGCCCGTGTGAACCTGCCCTAATGCTGCTCTGCTGCCACCAATACACATCACTGTCTCCTTTCCAACTCTGCTCTGTTGTCACCAATACACATCACTGCCTCCTTTCCCATCCTGCTCTTCTGCCATCAATGCACATCACTGCCTCCTTTCAAACTCGGCTGTCTCCAATACACCACCACCTCCTTTCCAACCCTGCTCTGCTGTCACCCATACACCATTACCTCCTTTCCCATCCTGCTCTGCTGCCACCAATATTTACCACTGCCTCCTTTCCAACCATGCTCTGCTGTAACCCATACACCATTACCTAATTTCCCATCCTGCTCTGCTGCCACCAATATTTACCACTGCCTCCTTTCCAACCATGCTCTGCTGTAACCCATACACAATTACCTCCTTTCCCACCCTGCTCTGCTGCCACCAATACACACCACTGCCTACTTTCCCACCACTACACACTATTGCCTCCTTTCCCGTCCTGTTCTGCTAAGTCTGTGTGAAATTGCAAATCTTATATGAAAATTATAGCAAAAGGAAAACTGCAACATTTGCACTTGACAGATTTAAGTGGCTTTGCCGAGAGACTTCCTGAAATAACTTTATTCAAGTTATGTTTTGGGAAACTGAAGCCCCTTTTTCAGAGCAAATGAGTGTTAAATGTATCTTAACTAGGATCATATTAGCACTTTTGCCAATACACTTGCCAGCAGGCAATGTGGTCCATCTGGTGGCCGCAGCACACACACTTGTCTCCATAGGGACACAGCAACTTACCTTTGTAAACACCATTTCATCCAGCACCTCTGGGGGCATGAAACACAGGTCAGTGTAACTTGATGATTCCCTTTTCAAGGTCTGTGGTAATGAATGTTCTGTTTCTAGTCCATCCTCCAGAAACTGCTCCGGGGCTAAAATAGAATAAAACTAAATGTTACACTCAGTGCAGACCTGACCTCAGTCCAAGGTCACAACAGACACAGATAAAGCAAAGTCAATCATTTTCTCTAGCTAGGTTCCCACATGTTGCACTCGACAATATACTCGCACAGTGAACACATTTTGATTATATTGTAATGGTAAGTTCACATCGGCGCGGTAGCAGTACAGGGGAATTCCTCGGCATAATGTGAGACATTCTGTGAACGATTAGGGCAGGAGCCCACTGAGTTGTACCCGCTTCTGTCCGCTTTTCAGCATCTGTAACATTGATGTGTAACTGAAAAGCCGACACACCTGCGTCAGTGGGCTCAGGCCCTTACAGTTGAGCACATTTTCATGAACTGTATGCTTCACAGTTGCACGGTGCATGTATCGCTCGATGCAACTTTTCCCCTCCATTGCATTCTGATCCTGTTTTTACAGGGCATGCAATCCAGTGCCCCAGCGTGAACCTAGCCTAAATCTTCCTGAAATCTATCTCAGAATTGTTCTGTAATCTTCAAACAACTATGAACAGCAGCATCCAGGATCTTAACCATTCGGCACAGTAGCTTTTTAATCAATTTCAATTTAGAATTAAATCTAACTTAAAAAAGAGACTGTGTAATGCCGGGGGGGGGGGGGGGTGCATAAAATAGCATGGATTGTACTTTTGGTCATCACTGAAGCTGAAAGAATATCAGTAGAATGCTACAGTATTACCGATGCCGTACTATCAAACTTTGCATCAAAGATTGTGTGTGGTTTTTTATTTTTGGGGCACTTCGACCCATCAATCTATTTTTCTTTAGCAATCTCTTTGGCTGATGGTGTAATGGTTAAGGGCTCTGCCTCTGACACAGGAGACCAGGGTTCGAATCTCGGCTCTGCCTGTTCAGTAAGCCAGCACTAATTCAGTAGGAAACCTTTGGCAAGTCTCCCTTACACTGCTACTGCCAATAGAGTGCGCCCTAGTGGCTGCTGCTCTGCTCTGGCGCTTTGAGTCCGCAAGGAGAAAAGCGCAATATAAATGTTATTTGTCTTGTCTTGTCTACTCTTTCTAAACACAACCTCCACCCTCAAAGTAAAGTCCTTCTTGATGCGGAATTCAGCTGTGAGCTACTCTTGAGTGACAGGCAGTGGCATTACTATGTGCTCCGTAAAGGTGGCCACTATTGATCCAATTACTAGCGAAAAAAAATTTGAGTGATCAGATAATTCTGATCGGAAGTGAAATATCCTAATACATTGTTCACTACTCCATCAACGAACCAATTTTTGCTTCCCATCACATCCAACAAGATAACCCAAATTTTGGCTTGACAAAAATCCAAATTGGATGACTGTTTTTATCAGGGCTGTGGAGTCATTACAAAAATCTTCCAACTCCAACTCCTCAGTTTATGAAACCACCGACTCCGACTACCCAAAATGGCTCAGACTCCTCAGTCTAATACTTGCCAGGGCTGTTGATTTTGTACAAAATCATCCAACTCAGACTCCTCAGTTTATTAAATCACCGACTCCAACTCCGGGTGCCCAAAATGGTTCGGACTCCTTGACTCCAACTCCACAGCCCATCAACGGAGACTATTTACAACCAATCCGATTACATCTGATCAGAACTATCTAATAACTCAAACAATTTTTCGATAGAAATTGGACCATTGCACCTTAAAAGGCAAAGCTATATAAATACATAATATGGGTTTGCCATGAATTGATGCAAACAGCTATTTTATAGGTATGATCAATGGTCAAGCAATCAGATAATGAAAAAAAGCTACCCTTGTGGCATGAGGCACGGTGAGAGCCCAAATTCACTAGTTCCTAGCAAACAATCATTTTGGGTGACAAATGTCTACTCTAAAGTATCATGTACTACCGTAGTTGTTAAACTTGGAACTAGCCAATGAGATCACAGGTAGTATTTCCTATAGTTCTTCAACAACTTTATGTCCGATAATCAGTGAATAATAGTGCACACTAAAAAGTGAGTTGTAAACCCATTCAGCCACCCCCTGCAGAATCACTAAACATACAAGTAGAGGTCAGCACATAACACACACATTTTCCTGGTAACACACAGAAAAACTGGCTGTAAATAATCCGTTAGCTGACACTCCCATGGAAAAATCACAAGTAGCCTCCAGAATCGTCATGATATAATGAGCCATACAGTAAATGGAAGCAGATGATGAGGGGACAGGAAGAGGCTTGTAAGTAAGACTCAAGCATAACAATGAGTTTACCGGAAAACCGATTTGGACAAAACTAACTGAACATCAGGCATTAACTCAGCAGAAGCAGCCAGTTAGCAATCAGCATTATGCCTTAACAGTGTAAACCTCTTCAAATCAACCTTATTTTCAGATCCTAACTAAATTTTGAATTGAACTAGTCCTAATCAGGATAAGCAACTCTAAACAGTGCATTTAAAGCAGTGAAGAGAATACTTATTTCATGGGCCACATAAACTTTCCACTGCAGTGCAATTTCCTTGCCCCTCCCTCATCTGTAGCAGTTAAAGTGGACCCAAATTAAAAATACAAGATTTCAGAAATAAAATCTATTTTCTAAATTATAATAATAGCAGCCTTTTTTCAGCTGCATGATGACAAATATAAAATATTTTACATTTATTGGAGGAACCCCTCCCTTGCTTTCAAATTGCCGGGACAAAATCCGGCAAACTGTTGGAGTAGATGGTGTCCAGCAATGAAGGAATTGCTAATGGCTGCCCCCAGTATAATCCTAGTAATTAAAAGAGAAGGGTGAAAAGCATGCACTGAAATGATCATAGGTTTGAAGGAGTGTTTATTTATCTTTGTATGTGTCAGAGTGGTGCAACTACATATTTTTAATTAAAAAAATGTTTGGTTTGGGTCCGCTTTAAGCAGGTAAATTGACACACAAACATAGGAAGGATAATACATGCAACACTACATTACCCAGAATCCCTCCATTACAGTACAAATCCTGTTGCTAGGTGAGGAGGCGGGATTTTATACATCACAGGAAGTAGGTATGTCCAATTTCAAGACCCCTTCTCTAGTAAAAGGAAGTATATGCTAAAGGTCTTAAAACACACCTGAACTGAGGGGGATAGGGTGGCTGCAATATTTCCTTTTAAAGAGAATCTGTATTGTTAAAATCGCACAAAAGTAAACATACCAGTGCGTTAGGGGACATCTCCTATTACCCTCTGACACAATTTCGCCGCTCCTCGTCGCATTAAAAGTGGTTAAAAACAGTTTTAAAAAGTTTGTTTATAAACAAACAAAATGGCCATCAAAACAGGAAGTAGGTTGATGTACTGTATGTCCACACATAGAAAATACAACCATACACAAGCAGGCTGTATACAGCCTTCCTTTTGAATCTCAAGAGATCATTTGTGTGTTTCTTTCTCCCTGCAGTTCTCATGCACTGAAGTTTTAGGCTGCTTTTTTTTCTCCTGCAAACAGCTTTGCCCTTGTCTGTAATTCTTCAGTATGTGAAAGCCCAGCCAGCTCAGAGGACGATTTATCCAGCTTGTAAAAGATAAGAGAGAAGAGAGAAGCTGCTCTAATCTAAATAATACACAGGCAGTGTGCATAGAGGGGCCTGGAAGGGGGAATTCATAGCAGTACCACAACACTGAAGAACTTGGCAGCCTTCCAGACACAGGCTGACAAGTCTGACAAGGGAAAGATACATTGATTTATTACAGAGACTGTGATAGCAGAAAGTGCTGCAGTAAGCCAGAACACATTTGAATAGCTTTTGGAACTTGTAGGATGATAAAAAACAGGATGCAATTTTTGTTACGGAGTCTCTTTAAACAATACCAGTTGCCTGGCAGTGTTACTGATCTCTCTGGTTGCAGTAGTGAGTGAATCACACACCTGAAATAAGCATGGGGCTAATCCAGTCAGACTTCAGTCAGAGCTTCTGATTTGAATTCTTGTTCAGGGTCTATGGCTAACAGTGTTAGAGGCAGAACATAAGCAGAAAAGCCAGGCAATCTGTATTGTTTAAAAGTAATTAAATAGCAGCAAACAGCTATAAAACAGATTTTACATTTCACCGATCTTGCCTTCAGGAACCTGCACAATTTAGGCTTTCACTCTGCTGCTACATAACTATATGCCTGGCATTGCCAACCTTCCTTACGGCATGTTACTGCTAGGTATAGGCACACCCGGGCAAAGTAATGTAATCGTGTAGCTTGCTAGAAAGATATTTCATACTTCGATCATCCATGCACTTCAGACATCTCTCTAATGTCTATGGCAAGCTGTCACATAGGCAACATTGTAGTTCCTGAACCGCTGATCCAGTTCTGCCACTTCAGGATGCCTGTTATGTATCACAACAATCTCTTACAACACCTTACCACATTCCCTTAATAGAGTTTCCCTCCAACTTCCTACATCTTGTTTGCAACAATGTCCTACAGTTCTGTTGTTCATAGTGTACCAACATTTTACATGTTCTAAAACCACAATAACATCCTTAGAAGCACAAGTGTTTAATGAACTGAGGTGTGCTTAATTGACTTACCCAGCCTCTGTTGCTATTCAATCCCTCCTAAGTTCCCACGCTCTGCAATCCCCCATAAATCACAGCTACGCTGTGTTTACCTCTGTACTGTCAGTCTGCTGCTCCCCCCGCCTCCTGCATAGCTCCGGTACGCACCCGCGTCCCTTCCCTCCAATTAGCGGAGAGGGAAGGGACGCGGGCGGGGACCGGAGCTATGCAGGAGGCGGGGGGAGCAGCAGACTGACAGTACAGAGGTAAACAAAGCTCACTGTAACACGCTGCGTGACGGCAGTGCGGCTGTGATTTATTGGTGACGACAGAGCGTGGGGGGGGGGCTTAGGGGGGATCTGGACAGCAACAGAGGCTGGGCTGTATAGGCAGACCCAGCCTCTGTATGCGGATTTCATTGTCAGAACCCCACCTCGGGTTCTCTTTAATAGCGACCTGATGTGAGAGGCAAATGATGATTACCACATCTCCTTTTAAACAATACCAGTTGCCCGGCAGTCCTGCGGTTGCATTAATGTATACATCACAGACTTCTGTCAGATAACCTGACCTGCATGCTTGTTCAGGTTCTATGACAAAGTATTACACGCAGATCATTAGACAGGCAATTTGCACTGTTTAAAAAGAAAAACAGGTCAGTCTCAATATTCCTCACACTCAGGTATACATTAAGTGGGTCCTTCATCAATGATGCAACATACTTGCCTTATTTTACCTCTTTTAAAGAGACACTGAAGCTAATTAATTTTGCCCTTTTTACCTTATAATTTGTAATGTGCTCTCAGCATAATTAAACTGCCGCGTCCCCGCCGCTAAACAAGGGCTGCAGAGCCCCCAAATCCCCGGGGGGCAATCTGGTCGGCATTTCCGCAAAGAGGCAGAGCTTTCAGCTTCAGCTCTGCCACTCCTGATGTCAATTGCGGCACATCGCCGCCTCTCCCTGCCCCTCTCACTCTTCCTTCACAGAGAGGGGCGGGAAGAGGCGGAGATCCGCGCTGCAATTGACGGCAGGAGAGGCAGAGCTACAGCAGATAGCGCTGCCTCTCAGCGCAACAAAATCCATAACCAAGTTGGTCGTGGATGTTTGCACAGGGATTTGGGGGCTCTGCAGCCCTTGTTTAACGGCGGCGACGCAACTGTTTACTTGTGCTGAGAGCACTGAAGCGAATTATAAGGTAAAAAGGGCAAAATTAATTCGTTCAGTGTCTCTTTAAGTACATGCCAATCCTATTACATACAATACAGCCTGACATATTGTATTTAAAGTGTACCTACAGCCTTGGTGGGAAAAGAAAAGGTTAGATACTTACCTCAGTAGGGGGAAGCCTCTGGGTGGTCTAGAGGCTTCTCTGGCCTTCCTAAGCCCCTCTAATCCTCCACCACGACCTCATTTGACAATAATGTTGAATGCTTTGCTCCATAACATGCTTCCAACCGTGTAAAAGGTGACCTCTGCATTGCATAGGTGCAAAGTACAGCCTGTGCAGCAGCAACGAGCAGGTCGTGCATGACTTTTTTTGTGCATGACAGTCTCAGTTCTGCGGTGCAGGGGTAAACCGAATGCCGACTGCACAGCGCTTGACCACGGCACACCCAACCTGGCTCATCCCAAACTATGGAAAGGACATTGGATTGAGAAGTCTTTGAAGTGAAGTGGTTTCATAAATGATGCAGTGTACTCTAACACACTATAGAAAATGACAGTGCTATATAAACACATTACAACAGTAGTAACCTAGATGCGATGTGTAATCTGAATAATGTGCTTTTTTATTTTATTGTTTTTACAGTTGTTAATTGCCTGTGTCCATTCATTCCTCCACTGAGGTGCTGAGTGGTGGAAAACTGACCAGCCACTTATTTTGAAAGGTAGATGTGACATTAAACAACTTGCATTTTAAAACAGCACTAAAATCAGTAATTCATTATTGGCCAAATTCTCTTTTTAAGTAATACAATCAAGGATGAGAAGGTGGGCCCTGCTGTGAATATCTCATTTTAAGTAACTTTGATATAAGTACAATGACACTAACATTCTTTAACCACTTGAGGACCACAGTCTTTCTACCCCTTAAGGACCGGCCACTTTTTTTCCATTCAGACCACTGCAGCTTTCACGGTTTATTGCTCGCTCATACAACCTACCACCTAAATGAATTTTGGCTCCTTTTCTTGTCACTAATAAAGCTTTCTTTTGGTGCTATTTGATTGCTCCTGCGATTTTTACTTTTTATTATATTCATCAAAAAAGACATGAATTTTGGCAAAAAAATGATTTTTTTTAACTTTCTGTGCTGACAATTTTCAAATAAAGTAAAATTTCTGTATACATGCAGCGCGAAAAATGTGGACAAACATGTTTTTGATTAAAAAAAAAAACCATTCAGTGTATATTTATTGGTTTGGGTAAAAGTTATAGCGTTTACAAACTATGGTGCAAAAAGTGAATTTTGCCATTTTCAAGCATCTATGACTTTTTTGACCCCCTGTCATGTTTCATGAGGGGCTAGAATTCCAGGATAGTATAAATACCCCCCAAATGACCCTATTTTGGAAACAAGACATCCCAAAGTATTCACTGAGAGGCATAGTGAGTTCATAGAAGATATTATTTTTTGTCACAAGTAAGCAGAAAATGACACTTTGTGACAAAAAAAAAGAAAAAAAAAAGAATCCATTGCTTCTAACTTGCGACAAAAAAAAATGAAATCTGCCACGGACTCACCATGCCCCTCTCTGAATACCTTGAAGTGTCTACTTTCCAAAATGGGGTCATTTGTGGGGTGTGTTTACTGTCCTCGCATTTTGGGGGGTGCTAATTTGTAAGCACCCCTGTAAAGCCTAAAGGTGCTCATTGGACTTTGGGCCCCTTAGCGCAGTTAGGCTGCAAAAAAGTGCCACACATGTGGTATTGCCGTACTCAAGAGAAGTAGTAGAATGTGTTTTGGGGTGTATTTTTACACATACCCATGCTGGGTGGGAGAAATATCTCTGTAAATGACAATTTTTTCATTTTTTTTTACACACAATTGTCCATTTACAGAGTTATTTCTCCCACCCAGCATGGGTATGTGTAAAAATACACCCCAAAACACATTGTACTACTTCTCCCGAGTACGGCGATACCACGTGTGGCACTTTTTTGCACCCTAACTGCGCTAAAGGGCCCAAAGTCCAATGAGTACCTTTAGGATTTCACAAGTCATTTTGCGGAATTTGATTTCCAAACTACTCCTCACGGTTTAGGGCCCCTAAAATGCCAGGGCAGTATAGGAACCCCACAAATGACCCCATTTTAGAAAGAAAACACCCCAAGGTATTCCGTTAGGAGTATGGTGAGTTCATAGAAGATTTTATTTTTTGTCAAAAGTTAGCGGAAAATTGATTTTTATTGTTTTTTTCACAAAGTGTCATTTTCCACTAACTTGTGACAAAAAATAAAATCTATGAACTCACCATACTCCTAACGGAATACCTTGAGGTGTCTTTTCTAAAATGGGGTCATTTGTGGGGTTCCTATACTGCCCTGGCATTTTTGGGGCCCTAAACCGTGAGGAGTAGTCTGGAAATCAAATTCCGCAAAATGACCTGTGAAATCCTAAAGGTACTCATTGGACTTTGGGCCCTTTAGCGCAGTTAGGGTGCAAAAAAGTGCCACACATGTGGTATCGCCGTACTCGGGAGAAGTAGTACAATGTGTTTTGGGGTGTATTTTTACACATACCCATGCTGGGTGGGAGAAATAACTCTGTAAATGGACAATTGTGTGTAAAAAAAATCAAAAGATTGTCATTTACAGAGGTATTTCTCCCACCCAGCATGGGTATGTGTAAAAATACACCCCAAAACACATTGTACTACTTCTCCCGAGTATGGCAATACCACATGTGTGGCACTTTTTTGCACCCTAACTGCGCTAAAGGGCCCAAAGTCCAATGAGTACCTTTAGGATTTCACAGGTCATTTTGCGGAATTTGATTTCCAGACTACTCCTCACGGTTTAGGGCCCCTAAAATGCCAGTTCAGTATAGGAACCCCACAAATGACCCCATTTTAGAAAGAAGACACCCCAAGGTATTCCGTTAGGAGTATGGTGAGTTCATAGAAGATTTTATTTTTTGTCAAAAGTTAGTGGAAAATGACACTTTGTGAAAAAAACAATAAAAATCAATTTTCCGCTAACTTTTGACAAAAAATAAAATCTTCTATGAACTCACCATACTCCTAACGGAATACCTTTGGGTGTCTTCTTTCTAGAATGGGGTCATTTGTGGGGTTACTATACTGCCCTGGCATTTTAGGGGCCCTAAACCGTGAGGAGTAGTCTTGAAACCAAATGTCGCAAAATGACCTGTGAAATCCTAAAGGTACTCATTGGACTTTGGGCCCCTTAGCGTACTTAGGGTGTAAAAAAGTGCCACACATGTGGTACCGCCGTACTCAGGAGAAGTAGTATAATGTGTTTTGGGGTGTATTTTTACACATACCCATGCTAAGTGGGAGAAATATCTCTGTAAATGACAATTGTTTGATTTGTTTTACAAACAATTGACCATTTACATAGAAATTTCTCAAACCCAGCATGGGTATGTGTAAAAATACACCCCAAAACACATTATACTACTTTTCCTGAGTACGGCGGTACCACATGTGTGACACTTTTTTGCAGCCTAGGTGCGCTAAGGGGCCCAACGTCCTATTCACGGGTCATTTTGAGGCATTTGTTTTCTAGACTACTCCTCGCGGTTTAGGGCCCCTAAAATGCCAGGGCAGTATAGGAACCCCACAAGTGACCCCATTTTAGAAAGAAGACACCCAAAGGTATTCCGTTAGGTGTATGGCGAGTTCATAGAAGATTTTATTTTTTGTCACAAGTTAGTGAAAAATGACACTTTGTGAAAAAAACCCAATAAAAATCAATTTCCGCTAACTTTTGACAAAAAATAAAATCTTCTATGAACTCGTCATACACCTAACAGAATACCTTGGGGTGTCTTTTTTTCTAAAATGGGGTCACTTGTGGGGTTCCTATACCGCCCTGGCATTTTACGGGCCCAAAACCGTGAGTAGTCTGGAAACCAAATGTCTCAAAATGACTGTTCAGGGGTATAAGCATCTGCAAATTTTGATGACAGGTGGTCTATGAGGGGGCGAATTTTGTGGAACCGGTCATAAGCAGGGTGGCCTTTTAGATGACAGGTTGTATTGGGCCTGATCTGATGGATAGGAGTGCTAGGGGGGTGACAGGAGGTGATTGATGGGTGTCTCAGGGGGTGGTTAGAGTGGAAAATAGATGCAATCAATGCACTGGGGAGGTGATCGGAAGGGGGTCTGAGGGTTTGGCCGAGTGATCAGGAGCCCACACGGGGCAAATTAGGGCCTGATCTGATGGGTAGGTGTGCTAGGGGGTGACAGGAGGTGATTGATGGGTGTCTCAAGGTGTGATTAGAGGGGGGAATAGATGCAAGCAATGCACTGGCGAGGTGATCAGGGCTGGGGTCTGAGGGCATTCTGAGGGTGTGGGCGGGTGATTGAGTGCCCTAGGGGCAGATAGGGGTCTAATCTGATAGGTAGCAGTGACAGGGGGTGATTGATGGGTAATTAGTGGGTGTTTAGGGTAGAGAACAGATGTGAACACTGCACTTGGGAGGTGATCGGACGTCGGATCTGCGGGCGATCTATTGGTGTGGGTGGGTGATCAGATTGCCCGCAAGGGGCAGGTTAGGGGCTGATTGATGGGTGGCAGTGACAGCGGGTGATTGATGGGTGGCAGTGACAGGGGGTGATTGATGGGTGATTGATAGGTGATTGACAGGTGATCAGTGGGTTATTACAGGGAAGGACAGATGTAAATAATGCCCTGGCGAATTGATAAGGGGGGGTCTGAGGGCAATCTGAGCGTGTAGGCGGGTGATTGGGTGCCCGCAAGGGGCAGATTAGGGTCTGATCTGATGGGTAACAGTGACAGGTGGTGATAGGGGGTGATTGATGGGTAATTAGTGGGTGTTTAGAGGAGAGAATAGATGGAAACACTGCGCTTGGGTGGTGATCTGATGTCGGATCTGCGGGCGATCTATTGGTGTGGGTGGGTGATCAGTTTGCCCGCAAGGGGCAGGTTAGGGGCTGATTGATGGGTGGCAGTGACAGGGGTGATTGATGGGTGATAGGTGATTGGCAGGTGATTGACAGGTGATCAGTGGGTTATTACAGGGAAGGACAGATGTAATTAATGCACTGGTGAATTGATAAGGGGGGGGGGGGGGGGGTCTGAGGGCAATCTGAGCGTGTGGGCGGGTGATTGGGTGCCCGCAAGGGGCAGCTTAGGGTCTGATCTGATAGGTAACAGTGACAGGTGGTGATAGGGGGTGATTGATGGGTGATTGATGGGTAATTAGTGGGTGTTTAGAGAAGATAACAGATGTAAACAATACATTTGGGAGGTAATCTGACGGCGGGTTTGCGGGCGATCTAATGGTGTGGGTGGGTGATCAGATTGCCCGCAAGGGGCAGGTTAGGGGCTGATTGATGGGTGGCAGTGACAGGGGGTGACAGGGGGTGATTGATGGGTGATAGGTGATTGGCAGGTGATTGACAGGTGATCAGTGGGTTATTACAGGGAAGAACAGATGTAATTAATGCACTGGCGAATTGATAAGGGGGGGTCAGAGGGCAATCTGAGCGTGTTGGCGGGTGATTGGGTGCCCGCAAGGGGCAGATTAGGGTCTGATCTGATAGGTAAAAGTGACAGGTGGTGATAGGGGGTGATTGATGGGTAATTAGTGGGTGTTTAGAGGAGAGAATAGATGTAAACAATGGATTTGGGAGGTGATCTGATGTCGGATCTGCGGGCGATCTATTGGTGTGGGTGGGTGATCAGATTGCCCGCAAGGGGCAGGTTAGGGGCTGATTGTTGGGTGGCAGTGACAGGGGGTGATTGATGGGTGATTGACAGGTTATCAGGGAAGATAGATGCATACAGTACACAGGGGGGGGGGGGTCTGGGGAGAATCTGAGGGGTGGGGGGGTGATCAGGAGGGGGCAGGGGGCAGGGGATACAAAAAAATAGCGTTGACAGATAGTGACAGGGAGTGATTGATGGGTTATTAGGGGGGTGATTGGGTGCAAACAGGGGTCTGGGGGGTGGGCAGGGGGGGGTCTGAGGGGTGTTGTGGGCGATCAGTGGGCGGGGGGGGGGGCAGATCAGTGTGTTTGGGTGCAGACTAGGGTGGCTGCAGCCTGCCCTGGTGGTCCCTCGGACACTGGGATCACCAGGGCAGGAGGCAGCCTGTATAATACACTTTGTATACATTACAAAGTGTATTATACACTTTGTAGCGGCGATCGCGGGGTTAACATCCCGCCGGCGCTTCCGTATGGCCGGCGGGATGTTACGGCGGGTGGGCGGAGCCAGTTGCCGGGGGAAGCGCGCGTCATCAATGACGCGATCGCTCCCCCGGCATGCCTAAAGGACGCGCCGCCTGAAGGCGTATTGCGGTCCTTTAGGCGTCCACTTTGCCGCCGCCCATGGGCTGTGGGCGGTCGGCAAGTGGTTAAATGCTGGGTCTCTGCATAAGCCACAGTTACCAAACAAATGAGATTGTAAAAGAAAACTCCTGGAACTTCTGGCACTTGCAGGCCTCATTACAGCATATAGGATATTCCCAATATCACAAATATCATACTTTCCCAGCAATCATGTACTTCTTGTTTCCATGTTAATCAAGTCATGTGATCAAACCCTTCAGCTCATCCACTCACTATCGGAAGGCTGCTTTGGCTGAAACAGAAGGTGGACTTACCTTTAGAATCCTCCGGCTGCTTTGATTCCAGAAGATCCGGGTGTGGACATGGAGTCAGTGAACAGCAGTTGTCTCTGTTAATCTGGAAAGAAGAAGATCGCACAAAAGTCAAAAAGATGTTTCAGTAGATAAAAGGAAGTCTCTACATCAAGATGAATCTGGAAATGATATTAAAAAAGCAGCAAGAAGATGTATTTGATTAAACTGCGTAAAGAGGACCGATCTGTCAGCATTCACCGAGAGAGGTGGAGTACATGAGGCATTACATCATATAATAAGGTCTGGTTATAATTAGACTCCACTGAGACCATGTGCGACTGTGGTGAACGTTGATGTTGTTGTTAACTATAAAGCACAAAGATCATGCATCTAAATAAAAATAAAAATTAGGGTAAAACTCTTAATAACGAGCACTTCCTATATTGCAGAGGTGGAAATAAAACAAGGTTGTATATTACAAACTTTAGATTATCAACTGCAAGAAATAAGATACAACCAAATAAGTAAAACTGTGTACAGATTGGTAGTAATATCTGCATCATACAAATCACAAGATCTTTGGTTTCCCTAGTGATCCTGTGAAGAAATACCCACATGTACTGTCCAGACAGGAAGTGAAAGCGGGAGAGAAGCAGGAAGCATCCCACTCTGAAGGAATACAAAAGTAATTTGCTAAAAAATCCAACTTGACCAATTACTACCCCCTTATTACTGTGCAGACATCTGTCACCCATGCTTATCGCAAGTGATTGGCTAGAATGGCAATTTACAAATGTCTGTACAAAACTGTACAGTAGTCAGATAGACTTATAATTCTTACTAGGAGAGACCTGCCAGTACTCCCACAATTCTTTGCAGGCAAGAGACATTACAATGCTAATACCAGCTTTTAGTTTGGATAAAGGAGGGGAAAGGTGCCGCCTGAATATGGCCTTTTCTCTCTCTCCATTGGGAATACAGTACTTTCCTGTTTTCCTCCAAGTAGCTGATGATGGCAAGGGAAACCTTTTTAAGGAAGCCACAGACAACTACTGTATAAACACAGATGAGCCCCTTTTCCCTGAGTGATCCACAAAGCCTGGACTGAGACATGGAGTATCCAGACTGGCGTACAAGATGAATGGGCGCCGGGAGACCTGGGCGCAGGATACAGCCGGTATATGGCTGAACCTGCTGCCGCACAAGTCCCGGCTGTGTTAATTACTATTCCCCCTCCAGGCCGCCATGGATAGTGGGAATTGATGTAATTACAGAGCTTCAAATGTAACTTCAGCTCAGTCTTCTGACGAAGCCGAAGTTACACTCTGTGCGCTGCTATAGCCGTAATTCCTATTACGGCCTATGGTGGCGCCGGCTGCGCTCAAATCTCCTGCACTGGATTCTTAGTATTCATCCAGACTGGCATAGAATAATCTATCCAAAGGAATAATAAATGTTAATAAAGGGGTAAACCTCCTGTGTGTCGAGATGGACTACTAAACAGTGTAGATGTTCTCATCTGACAGAGACCTTATACAAGGGAAGGACAGGTGGCATGGCCAAATCAAATGCAAACCAATGTTAAAGAGGAGCGGATAGCCATACTATACCAGGAAAAACACATATGTGTGTAGATAATTACTTGCTCTACTTCCATAAAAGATGTACTGTACTGTCCACGTTTTGATTTCAGTGAATTTTATATAGTAAAATAAAGAGAATCCTGTTCCTGGCAGGGGCCATCTTGGGTCCCAATCCTGAGTGATAATTTCCTCCATTACTTTATCCCCCTTCCCCGCATACCCACTTGGTATCCCCCATCCTCCCCGCAGAATTACAGAGCGCAGCGGGGAGGAATACAGGCAGCGCACACAGACTCACCTGCTCATGGTTCCAGGCGCTGGAGTTCCCGGCTATACTCTCTGCGCTACCGCCCGGGTTGGGGAGGGGGGGGGGGGGTGTTATTGAATAAATGAGAAAAAAAATCTGCCATGTTTTGCAACTTCCTTTGTGCGACAGATGTACAAATTTAGTGACAGGTGGCATGGGAAAATTATATTCTTATGGAAAAGAATGACTGGATTCTTATGGAAAAGAATGACTGATTTTGAACTTTTGGGTTGCCGGTTTAGCAGCATCCTATTTACTTATTTAACAGATTGAAATAGAGAATTGATTTTGGATTTTTTTGCTTAACAGTTACGCTTTAACCCCCCTGCACTCATAACAGCCTGGAAAACCAAACAGTGATAAAACTACTGAAGAAAATAGACATGGAGGATATTTCAACAGGGGGCGGGGTCTTGGATTAAGCCAACTCACCAATCATTAAGGTTTCCTTATTAGAGAATGTCCCTGCACCATCTCACACCACTAACTATGAGTCAGCAGACTTCCTGCATCTAGACGAATTCCAAATTGGGTGCAATAAGGGTTTTTATCCTTAAAAGGGAACCTGAAGCGAGAATTATATGGAGGCTGCCATATTTATTTCCTTTTAAATAATACCAGTTGCCTGGCTGTCCTGCTGATTACTCTGGCTGCAATAGTGTGAGTCACACCAGAAACAAGCATGCAGCTAATCAGGAACGCAGCTAATTAAAGTGAACCCGTGGTGAGAGATATGGAGGCTGCCATATTTAGTTCTTTTTAAACAATTTCAGTTGTCTGGCAGCCCTGCTGATTTATTTGGCTGCAGTAGTGTCTGAATTTCACCAGAAACAAGCATGCAGCTAATCTTGTTAGATCTGACAATAATGTCAGAAACCTCTGATCTGCTGCATGCTTGTTTAGGGTCTATGGCTAAAAGTATTATTAAGCAGAGAATCAGCAGGACAGCCAGGCATCTAGTACTGCTTAAAGTGAACCTTAAGCCACACACAAAAAAAAAAAAAAATTAGTTTTACTCACCTGGGGCTTCTACCAGCCCCCTGCAGCAGTCCTGTGCCCTCGCAGCCACTCACTAATCCTCTGGTCCCCCGCTGCCAGCTAGTTTCGTTTTTGCCGACAGGCCCGTCAGGACTGGCCACGTGTAGCTTTTTCCGCATTCCCGAGTGTAATTCGCGCTATTGCGGGCCGCAATGCATACAAAAATACACGTTGCCCCATTACGAACGCATAGATATGCGGAAACGCATATTTCTGTACGTGTTGCGGCCCGCAATAGCGCTAATAACAGTCGGGAATGCGGAAAAAGCTACGCGTGGCCAGTCCTGACGGGCCTGTCGGCAAAAACGAAACTAGCTGGCAGCGGGGGACCAGAGGATTAGTGAGTGGCTGTGAGGGCACAGGACTGCTGCAGGGGGCTGGTAGAAGCCCCAGGTGAGTAAAACTCTTTTTTCTGGCTTAAGTGTCTCTTTAAAAGGAAATTTTTAAAAAATGCAGCCTCTCACCTCAGGTTCATTTTAACAAAAATGTCAGAAACACCTGATCTGCATATGCTTGTTTAGGGTCTATGGCTAAAAGTATTAGAGACAGAGGATCAGCAGGATAGCCATGCAACCAATATGCCCGCATGAAAGAGAAGCGCCAATAAATTTAGGCGCCCAATATTGGCAAGTAGAAAATCAGTAAATTTATAGCTATTCTACATAAAGTAGCAATAAATAATACTGATATTTTACAAGAATTAAATCTAACCCTATTCTCACACTGAACCCTTCCACTTCTGCTGCATAACCTTAACCACCCACCTCAATTCATTGAAAGTATATATATATATATATATATATATATATATATATATATATATATATATATATATATATATACACACACACACACACACACACACACATACATACATACACACACACACATACATACATACACACACACACACATATATATATGTGTATATACACACATACATACATACACACACACACACACATGCAAGGGGGGGGGGAATTGGGGGACATGAAGCGGGGAAGTCCTGGGGAGAATATAGATAGATAGATAGATAGATAGATAGATAGATAGATAGAGATAGACCGAACGACCACCAGGTGGACTGTCTGGAACCACTATTAGGATCCCTGCACACTGCAAATCCGATTTGCGATTCCGATTTTACCTGGATGCTATCAAAAGAAAAAAACAGCATGCAGTAACTATTACAAATCGGAATCGCATGTGAGAATCGATTAAAAATCGCAAATTGGAATCGCATGTAGTGTGCAAGAGGCCTAAATGTGTTGTTGCTATCTGTGTTCCAGATGGGGAGATTTCATGTTTTTTCATGTTTGCTCTCATTTCCCGGTTTCTCTGAAGCCTCATCCACATGCTCAACAGCAGCCTTTTATGCAGCATTTATTGTTCAAACAACTGATAAAACGTCAATCCAACAGTTGAAAAGCAGCAAACAACTTTTTTGGGTTGTTTCAACTTGCTTCACAACAAAATTTGTTTGATAATATTGTGCTGCATAAAGGACAGCTGTGGAGCGTGTGTATAGGGCTTAACACGTGAATGAGATAGACCGTAAGGGAAATTTATCCTCCAGGAT
Organism: Hyperolius riggenbachi; assembly: GCF_040937935.1. NCBI lineage: Eukaryota > Metazoa > Chordata > Amphibia > Anura > Hyperoliidae > Hyperolius > Hyperolius riggenbachi. The sequence continues at coordinate 160,228,953 of NC_090648.1, read as the reverse complement.
CACAGACCACAATAACATCCTTAGAGGTTCAAACACATCCTCAGTCTACAACGAAAAGATATTTACTGTGGTCTGTACCCATGGTGAGATTTCACCTCTTCCGGTCCTGTAAAACCCATAAGAGCAACAGAAAATGAGTGAATATCTCCTCACTGGTAAATCAGAGCTCAATAAAAGCCTAGCAGCGGTTCAAACAAACAAAAAAAAAAACATTTGGCATTTAGTTCTGACTTCTCATGAGAGTATTTCTGATGTATTTGCGGATAATGTGTAGTTGAAGTTGGTACCTACCTATATGAACATTTCTGTAAGTCTCAGCTTGAGATACACAACTTCTGCCCCTTTGCTAGCAATCAAAATCTGCCTACACAAAGTAAATTCAAGTAAAAAGCATGGGCGAAAGGGAAAGCCTGAACATTAATAAGCACTCATAGCTAAATGCCACATAAATGACAGCAAGTTTCCTATGCCTCCAGCATATGGTTTATATGACAGGCTGTTGGCTTTGCAGCACAGGCCTATATGTTCCATGCCCGAGACGCTGCCAGGCTCCCAAAACCGTTAAAGAGTGGAACATTCCCAGACTGCAATTGTCTCAGTACTGGCTATATTTAGCATAGTCCTGAATCATTACATTAATAAGACAACTTTTATACTGGAATATTCCTATAAAACTGCTCCATTTGTGAGAAAATAGGCAGATACGTGAGAAAATAATTTTTATTTTCCTGTAAAACTGCATAATAGGATTATCTACCACAGTGCAAGCCACTGGAGTCCCCTTCCAAGTATAAACAGGAGAAACACAACAAAGGCTACCTCTCACCTTCTAGAGAAACAGAAGTTGCTACTAAACAGGGGTGGCTTTGCAATTCAGCATAACTGGATTTCAAGCCCATCTTCAGGCTTAGATCTAATCAGGGCTGTGGAGTCGGTACAAAAATCGCCTCCGACTCAGACTCCTCAGTTTAGGATTCCACAAACTGACTCCTCGACTTAGACTCCTCTTATTTGCATATTACAATCTTGTTGATTGAAAGTATGTAACATGAAATTAGTCTCTTAACTGCCAATGGTAAGGAATTTTAAAAGACAACTGAAGTGAGAAGGATATGGAGACTGCCATATTTATTCCCTTTAGTCATAGATGTGCGCATGCACACACTCTGCCGCCGGGAGCGTACACCACCTGCACAGCACTGTTGCGCAGGTGCAGAACGCTCCTGGCTGTGGAAGTGGCATGCGGCCGGACTGCGCTGACTGGCTGAATTACCAGGACTCATAGCAGAAGATCCAGGAGGTGGACAGCGAGGGACTGATTAGCCTGAAGGGGGCTGGAGGAAGCCACAGGTATGTATAAAACTTTTCTTTTCATCCTTCTCAGGTACCATTTAATTCGTAGTCACCAAACACTAGGCTTTATACTTACAGCATAGATGTTATTTCGTATATATAAGAGATTCCTGTGTACACATCATATATACAGTCACAATCAGATGTGTATATCGGACTTTAAAAATACAGGGACTGCTTTACTGAAGCAGCACAAGTAACTGATTTTGATTGGTTTATTTCATTTTTGTGGACTAAGCACAGCTCTTACTGTATGTATAAATTATGTATGATGACTATTATCTGAGAAATAGAACATTTTATCATATTTTCTATTTTAATTACAGTTTAAATTCATTAGGAGTCGGAGTCGGGGCTGTTGTGCGATTCGATTACGATTCCATTTACGATTAGATTAAATCCGACATGTCCAATCGGGATTCAATTCAATTTGCCATTGTTCTGCAATGACAAACCGTTTTGAATCGAATCCCTATCGGACATGTCGGATTTAATTGAATCGTAAATAGAATCGTAATCGAATCGCACAAAGAATCGTATCGTGTAGATAGGGCTTATAAGATAGCTGCTTAGTAACCAGTGCTCATAATGTAACTTTTTCATGTGTGTGAAATGAGGCTTCTGCTGTTTAAAGTCCTGCCTTGCACTTTTGATCACATAACCAGAGGCAACAAAGTATAGGAACTGAAAGGCAGTCTCAGTGCATGAAGTCGCTGCACAAACTTGCATCGCCCCCCACCTTCTAGACTGCAAGGGGGCGGGGCACAGACTGAAGTGCTCCAGGAAGATTGCAGTCTATGGTAAAGACCGTCTTTGCTGCAGGAAGTAGTCAGTGTCTGGGCTCCCAATCAGGTACTTTAAAAGTGATTTATATGGAATCAACTGAATACTGAGTTGGACACATACGGCTTGCACAGATCTAAGAAAACATTTGTTTTCAAACGTACAAAACAAACAAAAACTGCCTTTCATCCTTTGAATATGCTAATAACCTGGATAATTGAGAAACAGACAACTTTATTACCAGATTTAATATCCAATTAGAAATGAGTATTTACATATCTTTCTGAACACTTAATGCCATTTTAACCTTCGCTTCTTAGGACAAGATGCTCACATTTTCCAGACCTTTCTGATATCTCCAATAAAATACAGCAAGGAGACAAACACAAGCACAATACCCAACGAAAACAACAACAACACATGACAAGGGTAACTATACGCTGCATGTAACTAGCTGTTTGGTAACCAGTGCTTGCAAAATCAAAGCAATACGGTTGCCTTAGGTAACACAAACTGTTCTTTACACTATTAAATAACGGTAACCATTCTCAAATAAAAAACTCAACTACACTTGTTTGTGCATTAGTTTATTACAAGTACATTACAAATATGCAGTAGAATGCAATACATTAGACGCAGAAAAAGCTATATTACCTTAATCAACACCACATCCACAGCCTTGTCGACTTTGGAGATGTCGCACAGGCTATATCGCCTTTTGTGCCTCTCGTACATCCTCTCGTACTCCTGAAGAAAGTACCCAGAAAAATACAGCTCCAAACTATCCCAGTCGGATCGCGGCTATCTGGAGACTACACATGTGAGAAGACAGACGCTGTGTCCCAGCTCTGCCTCCTCCTCAAAGTCAACAGCCACAACATGCCTTGTTTTTCTGACAGGAAAGTAATTTCCACCACTGGACTGCAGCAATCATTTTCTTCACTGAGATAACAAACAATCCGTACTGTGGAGTAACAAAGCAAAGACAAGACAAAAACTACAGCTGCAAGGCACACAGCCACTTCAGTGGTACTAAAGTGCAAACAAACTCTGCAAGTCCAGTAAAACCCAGCAAGGGGAGAGAACGCAAGTAATTGTCTAGACGTGACTTCAACATCTCATTCGCAGGCACACAAAAATGAAGAGGGGAATCCAGTAAAGGCTTTTTTCACATCCAGAGTGAGAGCTGATTTAGAAGTGAAATATGAGACACTGTAGCAGAAGCCTTCAAAATCCTTCACCATATTCCGCCTAGAGAGACCCTTTTTTTTTTTAATATGCGTTTTATTTCCAATCACAACTCACAAGAGGGGAAGAGAAGCCACTCCTTTGCGAACGTCATTTTGCCTTTTCCACTCTGTCCTGGTGTTCATTAAAGCTTGAATCATATTCCCACAGCACAGACGTAAAACGTAATTACTTGTGGGCACTGGGAGCAGAAATCCTGGATGCGACTGACTACAGGTTCCAGGAGAGTTTGTGGGGCTCTATGTGCAGTCATGAAGTTTTGCTTCCTCTTCTTCAAGATAGTCATTTAATAAAAAAAAAAAAATCTTGCACAAAATTAACATTAAGTCCAAAATCCCCACATTTGTCTGGGAGAAGTAGCAAGTTAGCCTCAACCTTCCCCATATAGAGAAACTCTGATCCGATGACTGAATGATTCACATGCATCAAAGAGGAAATCAACAGATATTCTTGGAAGACAAAAGGAGAAGAAACTCCAACTAGCAGAAGATTATTTCTGCAAAGAGAAATGGAAGACTCCGTGTATTTTTCACTGTCATTTTCGTGACAGGACTCTGCAAGCCTGACTAATTTGCTTCTGTCAATGCTCTCATTCACATCAGCTGGGGCCCATGAGGCGACCCTGCCACATGGTTTCCTGTATTCAGACAGTCCCACCCTTTCCTCCCCCTCCCTGCAACATCCACACTCCCTGTATCCCCCTCATGGGATAGAAAGCTTTCCATAGAGCTTTTAGCCACACTGTTCTTCCATCTAAGCACAGACCTTGAAATGGAAAGAGGGAGGAGGCGGGGGAATCCATACACACAAAGTTAATAAACTAGAAGAGGTAAGGTATTAAAAGAATACAGCGACTCCACAGAGGATTCCCCAGCAGCCTCCAGAGTCTAGGATTCCAGAGAAAACAGAACGATTTTAAATAGCAAAACAATGTACTGAATGTAAAGGAACCGACACATAATACACTGCAACATGAGGAAAAAAAAAAATCAGTTCAGCCAACTCAATATTTGCAGTTGTAAATTACCAACGTCAAGTCTTTTAAGGGAATTTTCTTCAGCTTTGCAAATCTGGACACTGGGAATCCTGCTCATTCTTCATAAAAAAATAAATATATATATATATATATATATATATATATATATATATATATATATATATATATATATATATATATATATATATATATATATATATATATATATATATATATATATATATACACGGTTTGAGCAGTTTAGTTGGGAATATTGATGGACATCAATTTATAAACCTTGCTATAGATTCTTGTACTGAGGTCTGGGCTTCGACAGAACCTATGTTACAGAGAAACTCCAGTGAAAATAACGTACTAAAAAAGTGCTTAATTTTTACAATAATTATGTGTAAATCATATAGTCAGTGTTTGCCCATTGTAAAATGTTTCCTCTCCCTGATTTACATTATGACATTTTTCACATGGTGACATTTTTACTGCTAGCAGGTGATGTCAGTGGAAGGAGATGCTGTTTCGCTTTTTTGGAAACCGCTGTAAACACCTGTTATTTCCCACAATGTAACAGGCTTCCGCAGTGTGATGCCAGAACAATGGTCCTGACATCACACTGTGGTAGGGGTTTCACCACAATATCAGCCATACAGAGCCCCCTGATGATCACTTCAAGAAAAGGAAAATATTTCTCAAGTAAAAGGGGGTATCAGCAACTGTTTGGGATGAAGTTCAATTCTTGGTTAACCCACTGGGGGATAATCCCGAGCTGAGCTCGGGGTAAGCCGCCACAGAGGATTTCTCAGGCCCTGGTGGGCCAATTTGCATAATTTTTTGTTGTTGCACGCAGCTAGCACTTTGCTAGCTGCGCGTATATACCGATCGCCGCCGCTCCACACTGATTCGCCGCTACCCGCCGTGATGCCCCCCCAAGACCCCGTGCGCAGCCTGGCCAATCAGTGCCAGGCAGCGCTGAGGGGTGGATCGGGACTCCCTCTGACGTCACGACGTCGTTGACGTCATCCCGATCGTCGCCATGACGACGGGGAAGCCAAACAGGAAATCCCGTTCTGAACGGGATTTCCTGTTTGCTTTGATTGCCGGAGGCGATCGGAGGGGGTGGGGGGATGCCGCTGCACAGCGGCTATCATGTAGCTAGCGCTAGGCTAGCTACATGATTAAAAAAAAATAATAATTAAAAAAATGTGCTGCGCCGCCCCCTGCCGATATTATTGTATCCCCCAGGAGGTTAAGGGTTCTCTTTAAGTATAGAATCGGCTCACACATGTCCGTTGTGTCCATGTCAACTGCGATGACCGAACACAATGTTCTGACCTATATGACTGGACACCAGCAAGGACATGAACAGTATTACAACACACACCAACGCACGTAGACAGACAGCGTGGATTATACATATGTTGTGGCTGCGGTATAGTGTGAACCCAGCCTAATCCATTCCTGGATATACAAGTTCTGAATTTTAATAAATACATTTTCAGCACTCAACTTGTAAAAAAAAAAGAAAAAAAAAAAAAGTACCAAAAAATGGAAATAAAAGCAGTTTTAAATATAAGTAAATATAGGCGACCTAGTTTAACTAATATCTGGTGGCTAAAAAGGAGAACAGTGAATTGAGGCCTTGGCTCTGTACTTATGGTGCATGCACATTGCATCAGTTGCCTTGCAGAATAATTCTGCACATCAACTCACTGCCCATACAATTCTAAGGGATTGTTCACAGAAGTGTGTTGTAAGGGATCATGTTATTCTAACTCACAGCATGCAGGGTTCTAACATGCAGTGCCCCTTGCAGCTCACACAGATTATAACACGTGCATTACGCAATGCAGACACTGCGAATCCAACCTTGATGGTAGAGAAGTAAAGGGAGCCTTCATTCATACTCAAAACTTTGCAGACAAACAGGATTTCCTCTAGAACTGCCCTATATTAGGCTCCATCATCCATCCAAGTATCAAGATGATGCTACTATTATGATTATTACTTCCATGCTTCACGGCAAGAAGAGTTCTCAGGGAGATGAACACCATTAGCTTTCCACCACACACAGAATTCTTTGCTTAGGCCAGGAAAGCTAACCACGGGTTCAGTAAGAACGGAGAACTTTTACCACACATGCCTTCCTCACATACCATATAGAGTATGTTATATATTCCCAACAAAAAATTTGGTAAACCAGACTTTAACATGGTTTTCTTCTAGGCACAAAGGTCTGTAGCACTGGAGAAGTAGTGTATTCAACTAGTGCGAATACTCTGATTCGGAATGTCTGTTGCAGTGTGTACTGCCACAGGTGGTGGATGTGTACACTTCAACTGAAATGGAAAGCAAGAAATCCACTGTGCAGCTCTGGTTTCTGTTACACAAGCAAATGTGTGTAAATGGGCACATAGGAAGGCATGGATCCAACTTCTATCAGCACATGCGCTGCTCCCCTGCAATCCGCTCTGGGAAGGAGTCCAGCAGTGAACCTAATGTGAACTCATCCACTTTGCAACAGTTAGTACATTTGTCAAACAATTGATCAGCAGGGCCGATTGTAGACTTTTTGTTACCTGAGGCAAACTTGAAAGGATGCGCCCCCCCCCCCCCATTCCAATTTGGAATGATCACACAGAACCCAACAATTTATTCTGCTTCTCTTAACCACTTCCCGACCGCCTAACGCACAGGGGCGGCCGGGAAGTGGAGCCCTGAAGGACCGGCTCACCCACAGAGGCGGCGGTCCTTTTAGGGACATGGGCGGAGCGATCGCGTCATCCGTGACGCGATCCTCCGCCTCCGCCTGGCGCCGCTCACCCGCCGCAACATCCCGCCGGCCATACGGAAGCGCCGGCGGGATGTTAACCCGACGATCGCCGCATACAAAGTGTATAATACACTTTGTAATGTTTACAAAGTGTATTATACAGGCTGCCTCCTGCCCTGGTGGTCCCAGTGTCCGAGGGACCACCAGGGCAGGCTGCAGCCACCCTAGTCTGCACCAAGCACACTGATTTTTGCCCCCCCCCCCCGCCCCAGATCACCCACAGCACCCATCAGACCCCCCCCCCCCTGCCCACCCCCCAGACCCCTGTTTGCACCCAATCACCCCCCTAATCACCCATCAATCACTCCCTGTCACTATCTGTCAACGCTATTTTTTTTTTATCCCCCCCTGCCCCCTCCTGATCACCGCCCACCCCTCAGATTCTCCCCAGACCCCCCCCCCCCCCCCTGTGTACTGTATGCATCTATCCCCCCTGATCACCCGTCAATCACCCCCTGTCACTGCCACCCATCAATCAGCCCCTAACCTGCCCCTTGCGGGCAATCTGATCACCCCCCACACCAATAGATCGCCCGCAGATCCGACATCAGATCACCTCCCAAATCCATTGTTTACATCTATTCTCTCCTCTAAACACCCACTAATTACCCATCAATCACCCATCAATCACCCCCTATCACCACCTGTCACTTTTACCTATCAGATCAGACCCTAATCTGCCCCTTGCGGGCACCCAATCACCCGCCCACACGCTCAGATTGCCCTCTGACCCCCCCTTATCAATTTGCCAGTGCAATATTTACATCTGTTCTTCCCTGTAATAACCCACTGATCACCTGTCAATCACCTGCCAATCACCTATCACCCATCAATCACCCCCTGTCACCCCCTGTCACTGCCACCCAACAATCAGCCCCTAACCTGCCCCTTGCGGGCAAACTGATCACCCACCCACACCAATAGATCACCCACAGATCCGACATCAGATCACCACCCAAGCGCAGTGTTTCCATCTATTCTCTCCTCTAAACACCCACTAATTACCCATCAATCACCCCCTATCACCACCTGTCACTGTTACCCATCAGATCAGACCCTAATCTGCCCCTTGCGGGCACCCAATCACCCGCCTACACGCTCAGATTGCCCTCAGACCCCCCCCTTATCAATTCGCCAGGGCAATATTTACATCTGTTCTCCCGTGTAATAACCCACTGATTACCTGTCAATCACCTATCAATCACCCATCAATCACCCCCTGTCACTGCCACCCATCAATCACCCCCTGTCACTGCCACCCATCAATCAGCCCCTAACCTGCCCCTTGCGGGCAATCTGATCACCCACCCACACCAATAGATCGCCCGCAGATCCGACGTCCGATTACCTCCCAAGTGCAGTGTTTACATCTGTTCTCTACCCTAAACACCCACTAATTACCCATCAATCACCCCCTGTCACTGCTACCTATCAGATTAGACCCCTATCTGCCCCTAGGGCACTCAATCACCCGCCCACACCCTCAGAATGCCCTCAGACCCCAGCCCTGATCACCTCGCCAGTGCATTGCTTGCATCTATTCCCCCCTCTAATCACACCTTGAGACACCCATCAATCACCTCCTGTCACCCCCTAGCACACCTACCCATCAGATCAGGCCCTAATTTGCCCCGTGTGGGCTCCTGATCACTCGGCCAAATCCTCAGATCCCCCTCAGACCCCCTTCCGATCTCCTCCCCAGTGCATTGATTGCATCTATTGTCCCCTCTAACCACCCCCTGAGACACCCATCAATCACCTCCTGTCACCCCCCAAGCACTCCTATCCATCAGATCAGGCCCAATACAACCTGTCATCTAAAAGGCCACCCTGCTTATGACCGGTTCCACAAAATTCGCCCCCTCATAGACCACCTGTCATCAAAATTTGCAGATGCTTTATACCCCTGAACAGTCATTTTGAGACATTTGGTTTCCAGACTACTCACGGTTTTGGGCCAGTAAAATGCCAGGGCGGTATAGGAACCCCACAAGTGACCCCATTTTAGAGAAAAAGACACCCCAAGGTATTCTGTTAGGTGTATGACGAGTTCATAGAAGATTTTATTTTTTGTCAAAAGTTAGCGGAAATTGATTTTTATTGGTTTTGTTTCACAAAGTGTCATTTTCCACTAACTTGTGACAAAAAATAAAATCTTCTATGAACTCGCCATACACCTAACGGAATACCTTGGGGTGTCTTCTTTCTAAAATGGGGTCACTTGTCGGGTTCCTATACTGCCCTGGCATTTTAGGGGCCCTAAACCGCGAGGAGTAGTCTAGAAAACAAATGCCTCAAAATGACCTGTGAATAGGACGTTGGGCCCCTTAGCGCACCTAGGCTGCAAAAAAGTGTCACACATGTGGTACCGCCGTACTCAGGAAAAGTAGTATAATGTGTTTTGGGGTGTATTTTTACACATACCCATGCTGGGTGGGAGAAATTTCTATGTAAATGGACAATTGTGTGTAAAAAAAAAAATCAAACAATTGTCATTTACAGAGATATTTCTCCCACTTAGCATGGGTATGTGTAAAAATACACCCCAAAACACATCATACTACTTCTCCTGAGTACGGCGGTACCACATGTGTGGCACTTTTTTACACCCTAAGTACGCTAAGGGGCCCAAAGTCCAATGAGTACCTTTAGGATTTCACAGGTCATTTTGCGACATTTGGTTTCAAGACTACTCCTCGCGGCTTAGGGCCCCTAAAATGCCAGGGCAGTATAGGAACCCCACAAATGACCCCATTCTAGAAAGAAGACACCTCAAGGTATTCCGTTAGGAGTATGGTGAGTTTATAGAAGATTTTATTTTTTGTCACAAGTTAGCGGAAAATGACACTTTGTGAAAAAAAACAATTAAAATCAATTTCCGCTAACTTGTGACAAAAAAATAAAAAAACTTCTATGAACTCACCATACTCCTAACGGAATACCTTGGGGTGTCTTCTTTCTAAAATGGGGTCATTAGTGGGGTTCCTACACTGCCCTGGCATTTTAGGGGCCCTAAACCGTGAGGCGTAGTCTTGAAACAAAAATGACCTGTGAAATCCCAAAGGTACTCATTGGACTTTGGGCCCTTTAGCGCAGTTAGGGTGCAAAAAAGTGCCACACATGTGGTATCGCCGTACTCGGGAGAAGTAGTACAATGTGTTTTGGGGTGTATTTTTACACCTACCCATGCTGGGTGGGAGAAATACCTCTGTAAATGACAATCTTTTGATTTTTTTTACACACAATTGTCCATTTACAGAGGTATTTCTCCCACCCAGCATGGGTATGTGTAAAAATACACCCCAAAACACATTGTACTACTTCTCCCGAGTACGTCGATACCACATGTGTGGCACTGTTTTGCACCCTAACTGCGCTAAAGGGCCCAAAGTCTAATGAGTACCTTTAGGATTTCACAGGTCATTTTGAGAAATTTTGTTTCAAGACTACTCCTCACGGTTTAGGGCCCCTAAAATGCCGGGGCAGTATAGGAACCCCACAAATGACCCCATTTTAGAAAGAAGACACCCCAAGGTATTCCGTTAGTAGTATAGCGAGTTCATAGAAGATTTTATTTTTTGTCACAAGTTAGCGGAAATTGATTTTAATTGTGTTTTTTCACAAAGTGTCATTTTCCGCTAACTTGTGACAAAAAATAAAATCTTCTATGAACTCACCATACTCCTAACGGAATACCTTGGGGTGTCTTCTTTCTAAAATGGGGTCATTTGTGGGGTTCCTATACTGCCCTGGCATTTCAGGGGCCCTAAACCGTGAGGAGTAGTCTTGAAACGAAATTTCTCAAAATGACCTGTGAAATCCTAAAGGTACTCATTGGACTTTGGGCCCTTTAGCGCAGTTAGGGTGCAAAAAAGTGCCACACATGTGGTATCGCCGTACTCAGGAGAAGTAGTATAATGTGTTTTGGGGTGTATTTTTACACATACCCATGCTGAGTGGGAGAAAGATCTCTGTAAATGGACAATTGTGTGTAAAAAAAATTAACAAATTGTCATTTACAGAGATATTTCTCCCATCCAGCATGGGTATGTGTAAAAATACACCCCAAAACACATTATACTACTTCTCCTGAGTACGGCAATACCACATGTGTGGCACTTTTTTGCAGCCTAACTGCGCTAAGGGGCCCAAAGTCCAATGAGCACCTTTAGGCTTTACAGGGGTGCTTACAATTTAGCACCCCCCAAAATGTCAGGACAGTAAACACACCCCACAAATGACCCCATTTTGGAAAGTAGACCCTTCAAGGTATTCAGAGAGGGGCATGGTGAGTCCGTGGCAGATTTCATTTTTTTTTGTCGCAAGTTAGAAGAAATGGGAACTTTTTTTTTTTTTGTCACAAAGTGACATTTTCCGCTTACTTGTGACAAAAAATAATATCTTCTATGAACTCACTATGCCTCTCAGTGAATACTTTGGGATGTCTTCTTTCCAAAATGGGGTCATTTGGGGGGTATTTATACTATCCTGGAATTCTAGCCCCTCATGAAACATGACAGGGGGTCAGAAAAGTCATAGATGCTTGAAAATGGGAAAATTCACTTTTTGCACCATAGTTTGTAAACGCTATAACTTTTACCCAAATCCACATTTTTCGCGCTGCATGTATACAGAAATTTTACTTTATTTGAAAAATGTCAGCACAGAAAGTTAAAAAAATCTTTTGCCAAAATTCATGTCTTTTTTGATGAATATAATAAAAAGTAAAAATCGCAGGAGCAATCAAATAGCACCAAAAGAAAGCTTTATTAGTGACAAGAAAAGGAGCCAAAATTCATTTAGGTGGTAGGTTGTATGAGCGAGCAATAAACCGTGAAAGCTGCAGTGGTCTGAATGGAAAAAAAGTGGCCGGTCCTTAAGGGGTAGAAAGCCCTAGGTCCTCAAGTGGTTAATGTTCTCACATGGCAGGCTGTAAGGGCCTGTTCAGACTATATGCGTTCCTAGCCGTTTTCAGGGAACGCGTACTGGTACCAAAAACGCATAGAAACGGCTCCTAATGCTTTTGAATGGGCTAGTTCACATGTATGCGTATGAGACGCATACGTTTCTCATCCGCATTGCTGCACGCAGTTCTGTGCGATACGCATAGAAACGGATGCAATGAAAGTCTATGGACGCGTATCAAAAACGCGTACTATTGCGTTTTTAGCGTCCGTTTTCCTCTGCGGTTCCCATAATTTTTTTTTTCCCCTGGGTCACGTGTTTGTGCAAAACGCAATAGAAAACGCATTCAAACGCAAGAAAAACGCATGCGTTTTTCAACTTGCGTTTCTTTGAATTTATACGCGTTCTACAAACGCAGCAAGTATGAACAGGCCCTAAGTCTGTGACAAACAAACTGATCACCCTCAGCCAATCAATTCTATCTTAGTCATGACAGCAGTGCCGCCTTCTCCCTTCTGCTGTGCAAATCAAATGAAACACTGCTGCTCTCCTGCCTCCCCCCTCCTCACTCACTGTCAGACTCCTCACACAGCGCAAAAATCTGCTTTTCCCCAATGATGATCTCTTCACCTAGCTCTCCTCTCACTTATCTTCCTACTCTGACTGCATGTTGTCAGTGTAAACACAGTACAAACATGCTGCCCCTGCAATCTCTGCACCTGATGCAAATGTTTCAGTTTGCTTCATAAGAGAACCAGCCCTGTTGATCAGTCCCAATCACTGCCTGGTCTTTATCAGATTTCAGCAGAAATTTGATCAGGCACCGATGGAACCATGGCTTTCTCTAGATTTGTTCTTATAGAGGCCACAGTTCTGCACCTGTCGATCTCTTGCTTTTCCCCCACAAATCAATTATGGCTGCTTTTTTCAATCGACTTTCTGTTTAGATTTTGATTGAAATAAATCAACTAATGCTTGGCTTGTATTTAGGTACTTTGGTTTGATTCAGGGTTTAAGAAACATGATTACAGTGAAACCTCGCTGTAGATTGCAGTAACTACAATCAAGACATTTATATAAGGCTTGCACTGCATAAAAATATGATAATGTGACATTTGGAGAGTCACATCACACAACATACAGCATATTAGTCAGGAAAATCTGCACATAGCAGAGACTAAACCCATTCTGACTGCTTACTGGAAGGACCTGCACACAAAGTGGGCATGGACCACAATAGCCTGCATTTGTACTACAACAATGCAGATTGATACTTTATTGTTTACTGTTGTGTTGGCTGGTCTTTGGCATATATCATTTCAGTTACCCAAACAACAAATTTGGCAGATAAGGCAACAATCTCATACAAAACATATGAAGATACACAGGATGCTTGCTAGCCTCCATCTTGGGTAGAACAATTTGGGCAGGTTATAAAGCATGTCCCAATATACTGTCCTAAAATATGTGCCAGATGGCAGCTTTCTGTTCATCTCCTCCTCTGCACACACAAGTAAAACCGTGTGGCCAAGTCAACCAGTTATGATTGCTACTGTTATTCTAAGATTTTCAAGAGCTCCAGGCTGTCCAGCCTCAGCAAGCCAAAAGTCTAGTGCACAACTACAAAACTTTGGCCATCCCAGATGACCAACTGCTGTTGTCTCAGGTGACTATTTTCCACATAAACACACTGCTTTACTAACTGCTGTGAGCAGCCAGTTCTCATCTATGGAAGGGAGAGGAGGGAAGATAAGCAGGAGTGAGCCATGGAGGAAGATAATAGCTGTAGGGTTCTTGCAGCTCTGATCACCAGTGACCAATCTACAGACACCTGGGGACAAACACCAGAAATTTGCATAAAGTGATCAGAAGCAATTTAGACTATTGCAACAAACAGAAAAGTCATTGCTCAAGAGATTAACGGTATGTCCATCTGTTTAGCATTTTCTAAACCTGTCCTGCTATAAGTATATTCCACACACTCTAAATTGTTTGGTACTGGGAAATAAGTATGCAACAGATTGTCCACAGGACCACCACCAGTGTGAGACACTTTACTACAACACCATACATTTTGAAGGGAGAGCTGTACCCCCATCCTAGCCCAACCACGTGGCAGGTGGGGGGACAAGCAAGGAACTCCTTTCCAGTATTTATGTGAGGATTGAGGTCAAGACTGATACCTCAACCCGGTTTTACACTTTTATACAATATAATATTTATTACACCCAAAATTGCTCTGACTCCTCAACTCTGACTTCTTTGTCTAATTTTTACAAAGGCTATGGATTTGGTTCAAAAATCATCCGACTCCTGGGTTTATTGATAATACCAACTCCGACTCCAGGTACTCAAAACTTCTCAGACTCTACAGCCCTGCTAGCTAGGTACACGTAGAGCACAATCCTGTGGACCAAGTGTTGCAGAAGTAAATATTCTGCAGCGAACCTCAATGATTCACAGAGATAATTTGTATTTTAACAATGCGGATTAACTCCTTGTATGCATGCCTACAGAATGTGCACTACTGCTAGTAAACCCTTTTGCAGGTTCAAAATCAATGTGCCTCCCGACATGTAGAATGGGTCCTCCAAAAACTCAGACTTGCAAATTAGGTAAAGCGACTGCACTCTAAATGCAAAAGACGACTGAAATATGTTCACGCTCATATCAATGATGAGGCTTTGAGTAGACAAGAAGAGAAATAGCACATGAGGCTCTCTGTTCTACTACACCCAAAACATAACCAGAAGATGCAGCAGGCAAGCAATCCTATAGGGGAGATTATCTTTTGCAAGCCCAAGGGAAAGTATTTACATAAATGTTATGTTTCTTAGGGATGCTTTCCTCTGTGCTTAAACAAATAGCAATATCTACTAGAGCGTAGTTCATAGAGCCCTAAATGCTCCCTGTGGGTGGTCCGCCGTAGCTCCCAGGCAGACTGAGTATACTTGGAAGCAAGCATGGTTTGGCCAATCATAAAGTGTCTCTGTACCAGCAGACTACTAAAATTGAGTTATTTAGGCTTTCTCTGGTAAAGAAGTAATGAAATAAGCCAATGTATGCCTGCCTAAAATATAGAAAAACTAAAAATGAAAGATCTGTGAACAAGAGCGAAGGATTGTGTTTCAGGCCCCGCTATTTTTCCATCAAAATAAAAAGAATTGGCAGCGCATAAGAAGTATGTTTGTGAATAAAAACAAACCGGATCAGCTGATGCAGTCAATGAGATGATGACTGCAGAGAGAACAAACCTTAATTCTTTCCATGTTGGAGCTTTTATAAAAAAAAAAAAAATATGAAAAGAACAATTTATCCGCTGAAACAAACATCTTTGCAAACAATTCCGGCTGTTTTCATGCTTCACTGCCCCTAGCAAAAATGAAAACTGTACAGAATATCTCGACCTTTAGCTGGAACCGCAAGTGATCAGCTAAGTGCAGTGCTGAAATATAGACGGTGACCACCACCCCCTCCCCCCATGCGCACGGCGGCCCCAGTGCGATTGGGCCAATCAGGATCAAGCTGTGTGTAATTTAAACCTTCGTCTGGACGCAGTTGAGTGAGGAACGCCGCCCTGCATAGTCACTTATCTGCTGCACTTCTTTGTGGACTTTAAACCCGTGACCAAGGGGTTCTTACTTGCCCTGAGACAACGCTTTTGTTGGGTAATTGTAGCCAATCAGTCTCCTCCTCTGAGTTACAGAGATTTATTGAATCTGTTAGCAATATACAGATTATTGCTTTGAATATAGCCACTTATTTTTCGCTGTTATGTTGCTATACATCGATACCATGCAATCCATATGACTGTATGCTGTAGGTTTACCTTGCATCCCATGCCAGTGTCTATTCTAAACACTGTATATTTTCTCTTTTGAAAGTGCTCGTATTTATAACACATACTTTTTTTGCATACAAATTTATGCTGGTGTGCGTGTCATTTTGTATAAGAATCTTTATCTTCAACTGCACCCAAGGTTATTTACATGCATGCAGAGTACCCTCTGCACTCAAAACCACAAGAACGAGGCTGCAAACAAGGACAGGGGTACTAGGCAGCAGCGGTGGGGTTGCAGAGGTTCTGGGAAGCATTATAACCAAATATCACACAACTACCCTATTCCTGATCTTGGATTTGTTTCATTTGAATATCCTGCATGCAATCTCTAAAGACTGGCAGGTAGCCAGCTCCAACCTACTGTGCCTGCTGCACACTACTGCAGAGCATTTGCCTGTTACCCAAGCAAAGTCTTTAAAACAAATAAATGAGGAAAAAGTTTATATTACACAACTTGCTTAATCCTTTCTGCAAACTACCTCAAATTCTTGCAACCACAAACTGGTGTCTTCGGTAACCAACATGTAAGGCTGTTTTCCAAAGCAATGTTTGACATCACAAAGGAGAAAGCAGAGTGGAAAGAATGACAGCTTCGAAAACCCAGCAACATAACTGAGATGGGGCATCGACAGTACTCTTCTGCCTACCAGTGATGGTGAAACCTTAAAGAGAACCAGAGATGAAGCACCCTCATGTATTTTACCTTATAAATCAGTGGGAACATGACAGTAAACACCTAATCTGCTCTTTGTTACATTGTTCTCTGTTTAATTTGCCTGTTATCACCTCTAAGATAAGAATCCCGACTAAGCAGTCCGCTGGCTTTGCTACAGAAAGATTATAGCTGAGACTGTGTTCTTTTGTGTCTTTTCAAGTCCAAGCCTGCCCCCTGCTGGCTTTGCTCAGAAATCATTATAGCTGAGTCATTATAGCAAAGCCAGACTCAATGCACAGTCCGGGATTCTTATCTCAGCTAGATAACAGACACTTTTAGCAGTGAGGATGAAACAGAGGGCAGGGTAGGTGTTTTCTCTAATGTTCCCACTGATTTCTATGGTAAAATACATGAGGGTGCTTCGTCTCTGGTTCACTTTAAAGAGGAACTTTAACAAAGGATTGAACTTTATTCAAAACAGTAGCCGATACCCCCTTCCTGATAAATAGTTACCTTTTCTCAAATAGATCATCAGGGGGTCTGTATGGCTGATATTGTTGGGAAATCCCTCCCACAATGTGATGAAATGACCTTGGTCTTGACAGTTTGCAGTCAGTGAACCTTGTTGCATTGTGGGAGATAACAGCTTTTTCCAACTGCCAAGCAAGCAATATCTCCCTCTGTGCATAGAACTCTAACAAACATCCCGTACAGATTACCTGGCAGAGCTAAATTTTTCACCACCAGTAATAAATTTCAGAATGTAAATCAGGGTGAGGAAATCCTTTACAATGGGCAAACAGACTAAAATAATCTATAAATGAAGATTGTAAAATATAAGCAATTTTTATTAATTATGTTATTTTCACTACAGTTCCTCTTTAAGATTAAACATAAGCACAATTTACGCTATATCAGCATTACTGCAAGACAGAACAATGCCAAATGAAGCACTGACATCACTTTCTAAATATACTAACCGTGTACAAAGGCCGGAAGTCTGACAATATCAATT
>NC_090648.1:160186332-160206332 GCF_040937935.1 Hyperolius riggenbachi | reverse complement strand
CAAGGACCTCTTAATACATACATATTGCTTAGGAGAGCTTCATAATTGTGGATTAAGGCTGCTTTCACACCAAGACGTTGCGTTTTAGGGGACGTTAAGGTCGCATAACGTGCCCCAAACGCAATGCATGGTGGGGTTGAAGTTGGACGTCAGATTGAGCCGCGTTATGCAGCTCTCAAAGCAGCCGCTCCAGGATAGTGATAGGAAGTCCAGATCTTTCTAAGGATTCGGTTCATTCGAATCAGATCATTGAAAAGATCCGGATCTTTGAATCAAATCATTTGAATCATTTTACTAGGGAAGCAGACTGGGGGTGAAATGACTAGCAGGACAGGACTTTCCCTGCACTGTACATTCTGTATGTTCCTGTTTCTTCCAGACAGACATCCACTGTGAACTAATCTTTCATTGTGATGATCCAGATGATTCGACTCACAAAAAAGATCCGGATCAAATGAACGATCCGTTCATGATCCGGACAACACTACAGTCCCACCAGAGTCACCACAGTGCAGTGAATATTAATTAGCCATGTGGCTAGTCACTGAGCATGTGCAAACAATCTAACAGCTCTATAGGGGTATAACGTACAGCATGCTGCACTTTCATTTAACGTGCAGCGTTATACCCTAATGCAGTGTGTGTACTGTGAACAGCACATTGATTTTACAGTGCTGTGAGTTAGGCTGCGTTACTGGCTGCTGTGACGTGGGACTTTAACTTCCCACTGTGAAACCAGCCTAATGCATTTCAAACATTCCATGATGCTTTGAATTAGCTGTTGATACTTCTTCAGGTTAATTTATATAGTTTATCATTTTTTTCCATTTCAAAATGTAATAGACTAGATTGACTATGAAACATTCAAGTGCCCCCTGAGCCCAACTAAAGTATCCCCTGGGGAACATGTACCATGTGTTGAGAGCCTAGTGACCAGAGAGGTCCGACATGTGCAGATATTGCTAATTTATCTTTAATTTGCCTTACCATTAAAGCTCTGCCCTAGTATGTGACAGGAGGCTTTCATATATTCCTGACACAACTTTACTAGAGAAGTGTTATGCTCTTTATTACTGATATACATTTATATAGCTCCGATTCATTCCACAGCGTCTTACGGCGTTCATAGTCCTGTCACAAATTGTCACTGAAGCCCAATCTACACGATACGATTCTTTGTGTGATTTAATTACGATTCTATTTACGATCCGATTAAATCCAACATGTCCGATCGGGATTCGATTTGCCATTGCAAAACAATGGCAAATCGAATCAAATCCTGATCGGACATGTCGGATTTAATCGGATCGTAAATAGAATAGTTATTTGAATCGCACAAATAATCGTATTGTGTAGATGGGGCTTAAGAGGAGCTTGCAATCTAATCCCTACCATAGTAATAGTGTTCCAATTTTGCAAGGTCCCAAATAAACTTATGACTATTGCACAAGAGAAACAGAGGTGTGTGCTTAGACCAAACAGCACCAGTCTTACACTAGCTGCAGAAATGGCTATTGACAAATGTAAAGGCACAGCATGTGCAAATTGCATCTGCTTGCAAGAATATGCGAACTACACATGCAAACATGTGAGAACATACAAAATCCATACAGATAGTGTCCTGGCTACAATCTAAACCTAAGATTCTAGCGCTGCAAGCTGAGACTGCTATCCACTACACCCTAGGTTCTCAGTATACGGTACAAGTACCCCCAGGGGCCTTACTTGTCACGGTCAAATTGTGGTATGTCTTGTCATGGTCAAATTGTGGCAGTTCCACTTGTCACGGCCAAATTGTGGTACATTCTGGGATTAAAAACTGATTATATAGAGAGAACTCTGAACAAGATATTTTTATTAAAAGTATATTAGACTCCAGTGTTCTTCCCAGATTTTTTTCCAGACGGGTGGCATGAAAAAGTAGTCGGATGCGGCGGGGGAATGAAGGGGTGTCGCGACTCTGCTCACAGTGTGGGAGGAAGATGAGGTGGTGAGCCGTTGACAGCCAGGTGCTCACCAAAATTAGCCGGGTGGAACACTCGGCTAAAAGAGCCTGGGGAGAACACTGGACTCCATGAAAAGCAGTACAAGGGCTCAAACCCACTAGAAGCATTTTCTAAGCGCTAGTGATTTGAAAAGCTCTTGCTAATGCAATGCTATGGGGGATTTTTATAAAATCACATCGCGCAAGTGGGATCACACCCATAGCATTACATTAGCAAGAGCTTTTCAAATCACAAAGAGCTAGAAAAATCGCTCCTAGTGGGTTCCAGGCCTTAACTATTATGGAGGGCTACTCCCAAATGTAGATGCACCAAGGGGTATTTGGGGAACAATGCCTTTAATAAAGGGGTTCACACTAAAAACATTGAGGTACACTGCACCAGTGAGCTGCCCATTTTCTTTATTTAAAAAAAATCCTCAACTGACAAGTGATACAAAATTTCTGAGGTACATATAATATAAACTACAGATAAATGCAATTGTTTTACAGCCACAATAGACTACTACTCGGCTGTCTACTTTTAGCACTGTTTTTATTTGAAGTTAGTTTGAAGGCCAGGGTGACTTTTCTGCAGATCATAGCAACAGGAAACTTCTCTGAAACTCCTACATCACTTTTCCACTGGACAAGCCCAGAAGAAAAAAGGGGGGAGCGTAAAACCCACAGACAAAAGCAAATATTTCTGGAGAATAAGCATCCTCACAAATTGGAAAGCTAAAAGAGTTCTACTTGATCCCTCGCACCACAGGATGTACTTTGTGGGACGCGCATCTGAAAATGGTGGCTTTGAAAATATAAGTAGAGTTTCTGCAAAGCTGTGGCTTGTGTTTTTCTTATGAGATAAATGTTTTGTTCGTTGCCAGAGAACACTCGACACAAGTTAACACCCTTGTGTTAGTCATCAAATTACCTCTAGCTAGAGCACCCATCAGCTCTGCACTGGTGAAAAGGTCCCTAATAAACTGCTTATTAATTCTGACTTGCAAGATACTAGTGACTAAAATAACAATTTAATATACTTAGCAAACTCTGTTAAAGTGCAGGCCTGCTCCCGGACTGAGTTAGCAATATTAGGATAACATGAATCTATAATGCAAGCAGGCTGCCATTCCTCCAAGCACTGCAACCCTGATTTTTACACATAATAGACCTCACCCCCACCCTTCCTCCCTCTTTTTTCATCAGCGAGTCATGCTGTCTCTGGCCACAAGGTGGCTCTGCTTATAGACACTGATTGGGCTCTTTAAATTATTCATACAGTGTCTGTCTCCACATGTCCAAGCAGTGATCTCCAGTGGTGAGAGTGTGGTGGCCTACTAATACTAAACAGAAAAATCAGTGTTTTGGGGTCACAAAGTCAAACTGTCTGGTGTTGCAATTAAAGGCACAACACTGATTTCTTTTGTGATAATTTTGTTTTAGCAAACTTCTGTGTATGAAGTTCGTGATTAACTATCTAATCCATTTTAATGTTCCCAGTCAGGAAGCCTCCTACCAGCAACTTCATGCTCCACAGCTTTCCAATGCAATAGGGGCACTTTGTTTTCAGAGAGTCCAATCTGAGCTCAAGGATCTGTGCAGAGCAAAGCAGCACTTATACTTACAGAATGGCATTACCAAACTTGCTGGGTCCACATTTTGAACCATACAAGTGTTGCTTGGTGTGTGTAAATGTAGTATGAGGGGATTAGAATAGAAATTAAATAATAAAACAAACCTGTTGATAAACCAGTAATAACAATCACACCTATAGGTTATAATTGTGAACCTTCTGGTTCTAAGGCCTGCTGAACACAGGCCCCTGTAATTGGATGTGCTATCTAATATCTGACTACAGGATGGCCTCTGTCATGGAAGACGCATATATGAACGAGGTGCAGAGGAGGAGGGAGGAGAGGGACAGAAAAAGAACAGGCACAAGGGAAGATTTATTTATTTAAGTATTTATATAGCGGCGACATATTACGCAGCGCTGTACAGAGTATATTGTCTTGTCACTAACTGTCCCTCAGAGGGGCTCACCATCTAGTCCCTACCATAGTCATATGTCATGTAGTGCATGTATCATAGTCTAGGGCCAATTTTTAGGGGGAAGCCAATTGACTTATCTGTATGTTTTTGGGATGTGGGAGGAAACCGGAGTGACCGGAGGAAACCCATGCAGACATGGGAAGAACATACAAACTCCATGCAGATGTTGACCTGGCTGGGATTCGAACCGGGGACCCAGCGCTGCAAGGCGAGAGCGCTAACCACTACTTTATATTATTTTATAAATAGGATCCATTCACATTTATCAGTCTGCATTGCATCCATTGCGGTAAGTGGAATACACTCTAGTGCTGTCCGCGATTTTTCCCAGGGAGCAGATATGTTTCCCATATAGCCTGTGTTGGAAACACATCTGCTCCAGACACCATCAGTGCACAAAAGACCAACAGAGCGAACACTACACCATCTGCTATTGCTGGCCATTGGGGGTCTGGCTCAGCTGGGAACCTAGCCTTACTGCGTAGTTCTGCTTGTTCTTTGGCTCTATGCAGTAGGCAAGCTAAAAGCTATGGTCTCTAATTGCTGCAGGTCCGCTCCTTGGTATGGACTATGGAATGAAACCATAGAATAAGCAGAATGCCAAAGTAAATTCTAACAAAAAAACAAAACAAAAAAAAGCAGCAATACCGTAGCAGCAATTTCTCTAAAATGACAAGTCAATATTAAATAAAAGATGGAAAGCAGTAGCACAAAATCCTAGGTTTTCGGCAAAGCGAAGCTTCAGTGGCTGGGAAATGTCGATGAAAACTAAATAAAATAAAAAAAATACCAGGATGATACTTACCAAGTGCTTCACAAAGTCTACTTCATCTTCTGTTCTCCCATCAAAACTTTCTGCTAATGTACAACAATAAAATAAAAGGAAAATCAGTCAGATCCATAACAACAAGGTCAATTTATAAAACACAAAGATAAATTACACAAGACCCTATGCCCTGTGTCTATCCACTTCCACCTATTATTTTGGAAACAAATGTATTCTGTAATTTAAGTACACCTGAAGAGATAGGCATATGGTGGCTGCCATATTTATTTTCTTTTGAAAGAAACCTGAGGTGAGAGTGCTATGGACGCTGCCATATTTATTTCCTTTTAAACAATGCACATTGCCTGGCTGTCCTGCTGATCCTCTGCCTCTAATACTTTTAGCCATAGACTCTGAACAAGCATGCCAATCAGATGTTTGAATTTGCTGCAGGATTGTTTCAGGTTTGTGAATCAGGCTCTACTGATACATGAAAGATCAGTAGGATGCCAGGAATCTGGTATTGTTTAAAAGGAAGTAAATATGGCAGCCTCCATATCCCTCTCATTACAAGTGTCCTTTGATGAGTTCTTGTGCTTTGCTGGTTAAGTCTGAGCACGAGGAAATGTATAAATTACTATTTACATTATTCACATTTAAAACAAAAAAGCCTCTAACCTGCCCTTTAAAGATATTGATATGCAGCCATTTCTTGGGAAAAATACATGACCTTTATTTACCTTCCAACCAGGATGCAAGTGGCATCTACAGTATGAGATCTGATAGGATATGAACGAGTGACAACCTGTGCAGAAACGTTACATTTATGCCACATAGGGGGTCCCTTGACACACTGTGGGGACATCCCACAACAAGACTAAACAAAAGTCCCTGAATTACAAAGAAGGAAACCCAGAAGCTCACTTTAGAAGAATGGAGGAAAAGGAGGAGACACACAGGAAGAGGTGATCAAAGAGGTGAAGAGAGAAACTAGTGGAGGGGGTAACAGGAAGTCAAAATAAATACACAAGAATAGGGCATACTGGAAGAGGTGAATAGGAAGTGTCAATAGGCATTAGGTGGGGAACATAGGAGCAGGTGAAGGACAGGTTAAGATGGTAGAAGGTGTTTCACAAGGGGTGATATGAGGATACCTCTCCACATCTTACACTGATTCTTTCATTTATTGAACATAATCTCTGTCTCCTTGGTTAAAGTACACTTTGCTCCAAAACCGGTTTCAAATAAGGTAACAGACCTAATAAAAAAAAAGTCCAGACTGACTATCAAAATCTGTGCATAAGTGAATGGCGAATTAGGATTTCTAGCCCCTTCATTTGTCATTTTTCTCTGATTTAACTGTGTTTAAAGGGAACCAAGCACCATTTTTTCCCTGCAGCTTCTACTGGTTTCTAATAGCTATGAGAACTGCCATGTTTCCCCCTCCCCTTCCAGCTGCCCTAATTTATCCAGGTAAGTGTGAAAATAGCATGTCTTCCCTAAAGCCTCATCTACACGCGTAGATGAGGCTGCGATCCGGCGGCTCGATTAGCCCCCGGATCGCCTCTTCCGCGTCCCCGCTCGCACCGCATTCGATTCCCCGCTCGTCCCCGCCAGCGCCGCTTATCTTCCGCTCGATTCCCTGCCATTGTCCCCTCGCAGGGAATCGGCGTAAGCAAAATCCGTCCTGCTGGATCTTATCAATCGAGCCGCTGATGCGGCTCGATTGATAAGGAGCATCGCGGCCGCATCTACGTGTGTAGATGCAGCTTAAACTCTTTGAAGCACAGTGTACTATCTCCCCACCCCCTGCTGATGAACGCTTTTGTTTGTTCT
This sequence comes from Hyperolius riggenbachi, assembly GCF_040937935.1. Classification (NCBI taxonomy): domain Eukaryota; kingdom Metazoa; phylum Chordata; class Amphibia; order Anura; family Hyperoliidae; genus Hyperolius; species Hyperolius riggenbachi. Next base: position 160,199,694 of record NC_090648.1, on the reverse strand, counting down.
CTGCTAATGTGTGCAATAACATAATTACATCAGTCCTTATCTGCCTGAAATTTCTGTGGTCGAGCAGGCCCTGCTGTCCACAGGAGTGGGGTAATAAAAGCCTCTGCTAAACTTTTAAATGTAAAAAGAATGGGTAAAATGCAATTTTTATATGAATTAGCCACATTGTCTGCATGCATTTTTAATGTGTCCTGGGTGGTGAAAATGGTGCTCAGTTCCGATTTAGTGTGAACAGTGGAAGTGTCCGTGTGCTGCAGGCTTAAAACTCTACAAACTTTCCCTTCTCTGGGCATAGTGCGGAGTTCATCAGAAAAATGGCTGCAGAAATAGCTATGGGATTGAAAAGTAGTAACAGTGCAATACTATGGTAGGCTTATTTGTTAGATAATAGTCCATATATTTGAAATAAGCTTTAAGGAAAACCTATACTGAAAATTAAAAGTCAAAATAAGCATACACAAGTCATACGTACCTCCTGTGTAGTCTACTCCTCAATCTCTTTCTCCTCTCCTGCGTCCTGTTTGTCCACTGTGATCAATAGAATTCTCCGTCCTCCATTTTGAAAATGGCTATTACCGCATAACAGCTTCCTGGTCAGCACACTGTTAAACTGTAACATCGCCCACTTGAGCCATAGGGAAACATGGACACATCAGTTCTCCTCTCAGCTGTAACTGACAGCAACTGATATATAACTGGCAGAAACTGATATATTTCAGTTCTGACACAATGTTGTCAGAACTGGAAGGGATCACTGTAAGAAGAAAATGGTGAGCTTCTGAGAGGAACTGATGGCTAGGTAACTATGTAATGTTAATTTGAAGTTACCTCATGTGTTTATTTTAAATAATTTTACTCAGTACAGGTTCTCTTTAAGCAAATCTACAGTAATCAATGTCTATAGTGATCAATGCACTACTGTGTTTTAATTAAAAGGCTGCCCCCTCATTTAAACAAAACAGCTGGTGGAATACATACAGCGGTGATGACAGTGCTGGAACGTGGGGACAGAGAAAGCTCAATAGATTTCATGTTTGGGGTAACAGACCACTGGCCTATTCAATCAGATTGACCAAATCTGACAATAAAATTCATCTCATGTATGGCCACCTTAATACTAAATAAGATATGCAGGCTCTACCTCTTCTGATCACATTTTGAGGCCATTTTTAAATGCCATTTCCTGTGTGTTGTGGTTATGTATGGGGGAGGTAGGGGTGATTTTCGTGCGCTCCCATAGACTAGAACCTCAACTCAGTCCCTCAAGTACTCCCAACAGTGCACGTTTTAAAAAAACTGAGGATTTACATGGAACGTGCACTGTTGGAGGTACTTTAATTGAGTTGAGAAACAGACTACTACCTAAGCGCAATCGCAGGAAAACTAGTCAGCAGTTCAATTGTTCTTAGGTAAACATCGCATTACGCATGATCGCCACAATGGGGAAGATGCACAAGTGATAAGTGTCCCTGCAATTTCGGGAATACCACAAAAACACGCGTTATTCAATGTTCAGATTGCAATGCTGCCAGAGGTAAAGAGCTTTTAGTGCCCATTCACACTAGGGTGATTAGTTAATCACCAAAGCACTAGCATTTTTTAAAGCGCTAGTGCTATTCTAACCAATGGCAGTGTTCTCTCTGCCGCAATTGGTGCCGATCATGGGCGTTTTGCAATTAGCACCAATTGCAAAACGCGTTACCTGCAGCATTTTTTGCTACGATTCTGGAGCATTCGTGGTAAAGTGCTTAGTAAAGCACTGATCACGATCGCTCTGAATCGCGGAAGTGTCCAGTGATTGGGCTCTGCGACAGAGGGCACGACAATTTATTAAAAAGAATCAGGGGATTATTAGTTAGGGGGAAAAAAAAAAAAAAAAAAAAAAAAAAACTTTTGGAAGGTCTTGTTTGAGAAGTAGAAAATGTTGTTGATTGCCCACTGTTCATGTAGATACACACGTGTCATTTCCTATTCAGTACAGGTTGGAAAACATCCCTACATCTCCAATATAATATAATATACTGCAAGGCAGAAGAGAGATGTGGGTCCAACTTAAGGTTGCCATTAACCAGGGCTGTGGAGTCGGTACAAAAATCTTCCGACTACTACACCTCCTCAGTTTATGAAACCTCCGACTCCAACTCAGACTCCGGGTACCCAAAATGGCTCAGACTCCGACTCCCCAGTCTAATACTTACCTGGGCTGTGGATTTTGTACAAAATCATCCGACTACGACTCCCGACTCAGACTCCTCAGTTTATGAAATCACCGACTCCAGCTCACGACTCCGGGTACCCAAAATAGCTCCGACTCCTCGACTCAGACTCCACAGCCCTGCCATTAACTATAAAATTATCTGGACGATTGACTATCCAATTCGTTCAGGTCCACTCACAGAAGGAAAGCTGCCATCCAATTCGAACAGATTGATGGAATTGATATGAAAAACAGACTGATTCCATTAATCTGATCGAATTGGATAGTTGCATTCCTTCAAATTAGTGGGCCCGAATGATTCGTTTCCGATCGATACTACAACCAAATTGGATGACTGATCGTCCAGAGAATTGTATGGTTAATTGCCACCTTTTAAACGGCTGTGTTTGTATAGGTCAGTTACAGAAGCTGTGTCAAGGACCATGTGCTGAAACCAATTTTCTGGGGCCAGATGTATGAAAGGCCTGTACTTTTGCCATGTGCGGGGAGCCTAAAACCAGGGGAGTCCTGCCTATTACTCTATCAGCACCACCTGTGTTACCATACAGGTTGCTATAGTAACTATTGTTCCCCGCATGTTAATATAGCAGCGTATGTTATCCTGATAACATAAACGCGCCAAGAGTAATCAGAAAACCAGAAACCCAGGCTTTCAGACTACAAAGCGTTAAACCTGCCTCACATGTGTCTTGGAAGGAAGAGCTTTAATGTCTGCTGCTTCAAACATTGTTTCCCATCCAAAGAAAGCGCCTCACCCTGATCTGTGGGGACTAATAAGGTTTGTTTAAAAAGCCTTGGCTTCTTGCAGCCGCCTACTCAAATTAGGGAATCGCTTTGTTGTGACTTGCGTGTGCCCACTTCAAGCTGGCAAAATATCACAAAGTTGCAGGAGGTGCAAGCAGTCTGGGGAGCTTTTGAAAACTTTGATTAGGTAACTTGATGATAAAGGATTTATTGTTGAGAGTTTTGAACACACGTGGGAGCACATAGCATACAGGAAGAAGAATTATTTTCAATAAGATACAATAAATATGTCAGTATGTGCTCTTATACAACGCTATGGCAATAACTGGTGTTGGGAAGACAAATCCATCTACATAGGCTCCTTGTCAGTGTAATTTGCATGCCCCTTAGCACACTGACATAAGGTCACCGAGACAGCAAGTGGGAACCTCTAATCACAGCTCTCTTTCAGGATGACAGTATGGGGAATGCCTTGTCCTCTCATCTGTGATGCTATGTACAAGCCCTGAGCTTGAGTCATGTGACCTACTACAGCAGCTACTGACCCTGCAGAAAGAAGGGTAGTGACTGATGGTGGAGACAGGCTCCCTTTTCTAGCTAACTGGCAAGGGGGCTCATAAAAACCCTTTATGAGCTTACATTGTTAAACTGAGCAGACATATTTAAATATATTTCTTGCAAAAGCAAACTGAAAAGAAACTTGCTTTCTAGAAAAGAAAAAAAACTTTCCAAACGCTCAACCTTACTATAAACAAAATATTAGAAGCTAAAGGTGCCCTTTAACGATACAATCTTTCGGACAATCTGATAGTTGTGATCGATCGGAAACTATCATTAGGACTGACCAATGGAAAGAGAAAAAACAACCAATCCTATCATTTGAATCATTTGGAACGATCGATAGAACGTCACTATTACGGTACTTGAACCGCTCAATCCTACAGTCATCCTTCAGGATACTGCAAGATTAACCTTGATTTTTTATTTTATTTTTTACTAGGGTAGTCCTACCCATGCTTAATTTTTAGTTGTACACACTGTCTAACAAATGTTCTGGAATTTTCAGAATTAGAATAGAGATCCCACCCAAATGGATGCACTAGGGAGACTTTTTAATCTCAGGTTTTTATTTCTGTCTGGATTTAAGTTGGAGAGTTTTCTCTTCACTTTCTGCCCTACTGAAACCAAAAACTGAAATCACAAAAAACAGGAAGTGAGCTGAAATCTCAGCAATGTGGATACACACAGAAACGTAAAGGTGTAAGAACACTTCTGAGGTTTTTCCTGCTGTTTGTCATCCCCACTGGGAAGTCTCAATTCCTGTCCACAGTTAAAAGGTTATGAAGAACAAGTAGTAAGCAGAAGAGTTCCCAATATAAGGACAGTGACAGCAGTAAAATCCTGACAGATGGTCTAGCTATTACTCACATTCAGTCTAAAGTTAAAAATGTAGGCTCGAGTTACACTTAAAATTTGCTTCCTGAGAGATAGTGCCATTAGCCACAATACAATGAGTTTCATGGCAGAACAGAAAACTAAATCCAGACCGAAATACTGGCTATTTTTAGACCCATGAGTGAGGCCAGTTTTATCAGCGGGCCTGGAAAAATCCAGTCACAATAGATAGCAGGATGAGAGGTGAAGTAGTAGTATGCTAAAGGCCACATGGGGCCAAATTACATTTCTTCTCACTTTCAGGCATTAGAATTGGTGTGAATGGTTTAGTATAGACTGGACAAACAGTTTAATATTTTCTGCAGCCTAAACACTGTTTACACTACAGTTCCCTACAAGTGAACTAACTAAATATATTTCCAACATGGGGCCATATACTATTGCTGAACTCGCCAGCACTAAGCACTGGCGAGTTCTTAACTTAGGCGATGGGGGCATCGCCTAATCTAATTAAACTTTAGACCCCCCCAGGCGGAAAAGAACTCGCTTGGGCGATATAATCGCCCAGCGAGTTCTTACCACGGAATCCAATTATCCTTATCATGTCTCCGGGAAGCGATGCTTCCCGGCAGACATGAGCGTTAGCTTAGACCTGCAAAAAGCAGGTCTAAACTAGCTAACGCACGTCGTCGCCACAGCATCTGATGGTCTCCTTTAATAAGGAGACCCCCAGAGCTCCCCATCGGGTCGCCGCACAGTTTAGAAGCCCCCGCGCAGCTCTGCAAAGGTTCCCCGTCATACGTACCGCCGCCGATCACCCGCCGCCTCTCGCCGCAAAATCCGTTGTGTAATTACAGTGTATCTAACACTGTAATTACTGTGCGCATAGAAGGAGCCCGGGCAAAGCATCTTTGAATCTGCAGCCGGGCTCCCCATTGGTCCGCTGTCTGAGCCATTTTATTGGTTCAGACAGCGGACCAATGGGGAGCCCGGCTGCAGATTCAAAGATGCTTTGCCCGGGCTCCTATGCGGACAGTAATTACAGTGTTAGATACACTGTAATTACACGACGGATTTTGTGGCGAGAGGCGGCGGGTGATCGGCGGCGGTACGTATGACGGGGAACCTTTGCAGAGCTGCACAGGGGCTTCTAAACTGTGCGGCGACCCGACGGGGAGCTCTGGGGGTCTCCTTATTAAAGGAGACCCCAAGATGCAGCGGCGGAAGATGGCGGCGGATGTAAGGCGGGCGAGTGCGCATGTGTGGGGAGTGAGGCCGTGGTGCTGATGGACAGCACCACAGCGTAAACCTCACTCCCCATCGCTCGGTAAAAGGGAGCATCGCTCAGGCTTTCGCCTGAGTAATGCTCCCTAACGATCGGCCATCGCGCGAAGGATATGGGCAATAGGATTTGCCGGTAATCCTCGCGCGATGGCAAGGTGATAAGTAGCTCGCATCTGCAAGCTACTTATCACCTTGAATAGGATATGGCCCATAATCTTAATGCTGCCATACACTAATCGACTGCCACCAGATCAACCAACAGATAGATCCCTCTCTGATCTAATCTGATCTGATCACAGAGGGATCTATTGGCTGCCTATACACTGCACACAGATTTTGATTCGATTTCAGCATGAATTCGATTCACAAACTGTGGAGCTGCTGCTGCCTCTGCCTGCCTCGCCGTCCCTGCACCCCAGGCTAGCAGCAATGATATTACCTGTCCGCCTGGCGGGAGTCCCCGGGTCCGTGTTGTCCCTTTCTCCGGCTGGCCTTCTTCTCCATCTTCTCTTCACTTCCTGTACCGAGCGGAGGCTCAAACAGTAGAGGGCGCTCTACTGTTTGAACTTCCCCTTCTCACAGGACGGGGCAGGAAGTGAAGAGGAGATGGAGAAGGGGCCAGCCAGAGAAAGGGAAAGCACAGACCCGCGACTCCCGCCGGCGGACAGGTGATGTATTTCTGCATCGGTCGTCGCGGAATCGAACGCTGCTAATGACGCACTACCAACCCGCCTGCGATCGAGCAAACTTTTCCACCTCGACAGATCGACTGAATTGATCGATTTCGGGTGGAAATCAGTCGTTCGGTAAACATTTGCGTTAACAATTTCACAGCAGTTTCAATCACAGTGATCGAATCTGCTGTATATCTGCGGGAAATCGACGTAGAGTATGGGTATCTTACGGCAAAAAACTACATTCCATTTCTGTGTTCCCTACTCACAAGCTGAGCATCTAGGAGAGTATAGATAACACACTGGCTATGTTAATTATATGCTGAAAAGAACTGCTGAATTTGTCCATGTAAAATGTCATGTCACTTCTAACTACCACAATCCCAGTCTCACTACCACAGTTAATTCGTAAAGTACCCTATAATCTTTTAGAAGATCATATACATGCAAAGGCCCCTGACTATCCAAACTAAGTTAACAGTGACCATACTCTACTAGAACAGAAGATATTTTACATGTCTGTCTGTTCTTGTGTAGTTTTTTCTGATAGCTGCTGAGTTATGTAAACTGCATGACAGCCGGAGAGGGAGACAGCATGTGCATAGATATTGCTCCCCAACTACCCCAGCTTCCTTTTAGATTGCTCCTATTATGACAACTGCCTAGTACAAGGCCATCATAACCTACAAGTGTTGACAAATATGAATTCATATACCAGTTTATGAAAACTGTGATATGCATGTTCCATATGCTTAGAGGCCCATTAAAGCCCAAGATTTTTTTTTTTACTGCTGTCTGTGCCTCCATTGGGAAGTTTTTCAATCGTTTCCTGTCCCTGAGACCTGCATGAAAGCTTTGTGGCTTTGACATGAAAGTTAGTAGACCCAGAGACAGTATATGGGACACTTTGTATGTGTTGCTTTGTGTGTTACTTCTGCAGAGATTTCTACATTTCTGCTTTATAAAGAAAATGGAGACAGAGGACAGGAGAAAAAATAAATAAATAAAGAATTTATCTTATCAAACTTCTCTATGACCAATAAAGCACCTTTCCTGGATCTGGACCCTTTACATGCACAGGTGGAGTGCTAGTAGAATAGACTTATTTATGCCACTTGTTCGTGTAACTGCAGGCACCTCTTTAAACTGTACATGCAGACTGTACAATACCCATCTGATAGCAGGTGTACAATTAATCTCTGCCTACAAAACAGTAGTCAGACCAGCCAAGCTAGAGAAAAACTAGGAGCTGCCGGCAATTATCTGTACTTGGTGTCACATTTCAGCCACTCCTATACTCAGCTGAAATGTCACCCTTGTAAATGCTTCACAGAAGGGAAAGAAAGTTCAAGTAGTTCTGTTGTATTTACTTTAAGCTACAATTCTCAGCAAAGTGACTATTCACTGCTTCCCGAACCAATAGCTTGACAGCAGCAAATGTCCTAATGTGCAGAGCATAAATGGGGGTAGTGATGCAGAGATTAACAACTGCTACCTGCACAAAGGGTGAGATCGCTTTACTGGTCCTGCAGCAGCAAATAACTTACGGTTTTCAGGACAAGGATAGCAGGTTACAGCATGAAGAAAAGCAAAGCAGCCTGCAAAAGCCAGGTGAACCATTTAGAGCTATACCTGTAGTTACTCTTCAGCTAATACTCAGATTTTATACATGAACACTCCAGGTAGAGTCATTATCTCAGAATGCGAGCAAAGACCAAACCACAAACACACCCAACATATTTAGAAACAGATATGAAGGCATCTGTCTGACAATACGACACTAGAGTAACATTCGCATCTACATGAGAACTGAATCTGACCTGTAAAACTTTTCTTATTATAATTATCAGTCCCACAGCAGTTATGTGAACATTTCAGCACAGGCACTGAATAAAACACAGTAAGGGTAATTACCTGAGGCAATCTCTGTATCCGACATGCTTGGACACTGTGCTTCCTCCATGTTTATCGAGATATCCAGTCCAGAGTCCTGTTCTTTAAGCACATGGGCATGTTCACCTGTATCCTGCTCATAATCCTCTTTACTCTCAAGTGAGTCAGGCTGTTCAGCACTTGAACACGGTGTGCCTTCATTTGCTGGCATTCCAGAACCTGCATTAACCATCTCCTTCATACATAGCTTTACTGTAGAATCCAGCATAGCATTCACAATGGCAGCTGCAATCTGCTGTATGTGATAATCCTCTGTATCGGGGGACTGACTCATTCCTTGCCCACCGATCTGCTGCTCTGGATATGTGGACTTCTCTGAATCACTGAGGACAGAGCATACCTCGTTTTCACTGCTTCTAGGTGCATTATCTGAGCTTGAGTCACTACTGGGCAAGGACTCCTCCGTTATAGGATGAAGTAAAGCTCTGGAGACTTCTAACACCTCTGAACCATCCTCAGCCTGACTGGCAATTCCCCCTGACTCCTCCTCTACACATTCATCAAGGCTCGGTGTTTCTGCATCCAGCGTACCTTGTGGTGGTGAAGGTGCTGAGCCAATGACAGCATCCTTTTCAAGTACAGTTCTGGTGTTCTCTACACAGTCAGAAACCAGGCATTCCGGTAGGTCTGCCTCCATGACATTCCTGTCTTCAGCACTCCGGTTATCAGCAGACTGATGCGTTCTTTCACTTTGTGAAGTTGACAGATGTGTTTCCGTCGGTTTAGAGTCACATGACTCATTGCAGTCTAGAGCACTTGTTGCTGAGCAATCCTGTGACTGTCCCAATTCTACAGCATCTACAGTGTCACACTGTACAGCCTTTTCTTCTAAAATGGAGGGGCTTAACATTCCGTGGTCTAAGATAACAGAACTATCAGTGGGTTGATTGTCAGGGTGTGCAGCTGCTGTAGCAGTATCCTGTTCATCAGTCTCTGTGTTACTTGGGATGTCCTTGGTTTTTGCTGAACTAATACAAAGGTCAGGCATGGCCTGTTTGGTAACCACACTGATATCCTCAGTCTTTTGTCCTTCGGGTGATGGAACAGCTACAGTATTATTTGCAAACATGACTTCAGTTTCAACATCATGGTGTATGGGCTGGTTTTCTGGGGAGGCAGTAGTTGCAGGAGCATTTCTCTCTTTAAAAGTCAGGCTGATACAATCAACACTTTGGTCCAAACTTTCACTTTCTGGAGATGGCATATTTCTTTCAGGCTCTTTATTATGCATGTCAGCACAGTGCAAGGTTTCCACGACTGTACATTCCAGGGAATCTCCAGGATCTGTGATATCACATTGCTCTGTTTCATTTAAGCAAGGACTTTGTTTCACTGGACAGGAACTGTTATTACTGAAACTTTCAATAGCCTGATTGTCATTAACAGGCAGTGGTATGACGGCATCCATTTCCTGTTCACTGTTCTCCGTATGACTAGCTGTGTCCTTGGTACTTGAAGCACTGGTACAGTATCCCGGCATGGCCTGGCCCATATCCACACTGACGTTTAAATCTAATACATCGGCTTTGTCTGGAGCTTCCGTTGGAGCAACGTCTGGGGTTGCTTTCTTTGTAGTGGTTATCATTTCCTCATCCAAATTATCTATCCTAGACAGGCCTTCGTGGTCCAAAACAATTCCAGCTGAGGTCATCCCAGCTTCCTCGTTTGGATTTCCACCAGACAGAAGAGTCTCAGCAGGCTGCACCACAGTAGGAAAGCTTTGTATGTGCTTATGTGTAACTGATACATCTTCTGACTCTACAATAGACTTAGTTCCCTCCTCTTCCTCTTTGGGTTCTTTACTTGTAGCAGCAAAGGAAATCATTGCACCGTCTCCACCCACAGTTTCCACCTCACTATCAACATTAATGCCAAGTTCTTCCACCTTGTCACTAGCACAGCTCTCCTCACTGCACAAATTCACTGATTCCTTATTTTTGTTAGAGTCGCTGTGCAAATCCACTGTCTTATCAGCAGGATATTTCTCTGCTTCCTGGTGACATAAATGAGTCTTTTCTTCAGACTGGGGTTCCTGTTCAGACTTCACACTCGTGCCCTTATGAACAATAGAAAAGCAAATGAATGACTAAAGACAATACGCAAAATATATCAATACTTTAGAAAAAGATGACCTCAAAAAGTACTAAAGCATAACAGTATGTACTTAAAGTGGACCCAAATGAAAAATACAAGATTTCAGAAATAAAATCTATTTTCTAAATTATAATAAATAGCAGCCTTTTTCAGCTGCATGACAAATATAAAATATTTTACAATTATTGGAGGAACCCCTCCCTTCCTTTCATATTGCCGGGACAGAATCCGGCAGACTGGTGGAGGAGATAAAAACAAAACACAAGCTGCTACTGATGATGTCACAGGGAAGGTGATTCTCAGCTTGTGTGAGATTTCACATAGATGACGCCCCTGTGAGGGAGGATAGTGGATGACATACACACCCATGATCTAAAACCTCATACTAAGCTCAGAAGTAATGGCTGCCATCTGTATAACACTAGTTATAAAAAGAGAAGGGTGAAAAGCATGCACTGAAATGCTTATAGGCTTGAGGGAGTGTTTATTTATCGTCGTATGTGTCAGAGTGGTGCAACGAAATATTTTGAATTAAAAAAATGTTTGGTTTGGGTCCGCTTTAATCTGTTGCAACAGTCATGCTCTGCACCAAATGATGTTGGCACAGAGCCATTGAACGCATTTAGACTACTGATGCAAACTATCATTGTCTGTCAGGAAAGTCTGGTTAAGGGAAAGGTTAAGGAAAAGGATAGATTAAAGTTAAGGGCCAGGTTCAGCATTAGTTATAGTTGTCATTCAGGTTTAGGGAACATTATCACATTACATTTGTTTTGGTAATATTTTTGGTCAATGGTTAGGGTCATCCCAAGGGTCAAGGTTACTGTTCGTTTTTTATCAGTCAAGGTTACAGCTTTTTGCCTTGCTCTTGATCAAGTGGGATATGTGAGGGTGCAAGCTATTGTTGTACCAGGTTTTCGGGATGATCTTGATGGACAGATGTCTTTATTCAATCATACTATGTAACAATACTATGTGACAATGTTAAAGAGAACCCGAGGTGTGTTTAAAGCTGCTCCCCCTCCTCTTGCATAGCTCCGGTCCCTGCCCCCGTCCGTTCCCTCCAATCAGCAGGGAGGGAAGGGATGCAGGCGGGGACTGGAGTTCTGCAGGAGGCGGGGAGAGCAGCAGACTGACACTATAGAGATAAACACAGCCAGCTCTGACAAGCTGTTTGTCAGCAGCGTGGCTGTGATTTATGAGGGATTGCAGAGAGCAGGGGGACCTTAGGGGGGTTTGGGATAGCAACAGAGGCTGGGCTGTATAGGCAGATCCAGCCTCTGCATGCAGATAATATTCTTCAAACCCACCTCGGGTTCTCTTTAATGTTATGCACATTTTTGAATCTGAAGTCAAGATTGGTGAGGTAGATGGTATCAGAGGTATGTGCTTACATTTATTTTTTTATCTCCAATAATCTTACAACAAAATTATTTAGTGCCAAGCACGGACAGCAATGTAACCAAAGTAATATACCATTAATCAATAATTAAGTATGGCACACACTTCACAGAGCTGTCAACAACCAACTTTATAAATGTATATGAACTTTAAAGATTAGTAACGCAGTAACAGAGCAATCAAAACATGTAATGATAGTTGTATTATACAATTGTGGACTGAAGCTGATCAATGAATTGATCAAATTCAGGTTAAGACTAGCAGAAAAATAAATGTTAACATATGAATGTGACATCTGACTTTTCCTACATACCTAAGTACACATGGCCATCTATGCCAGGTGTCCATAATGTCTTGCCTCATTGTCATGTTGGCTGCCATTGTGATTTCTGCTAATTACTCACCGGGTCTATCTGAAACATTTTCAGACACCAAATAGATGATTTTTGGCTCTAAAGACACATACACACGTTAGATGAAGCTCAGCCAGGGCAGCCAATAACGACCGCCTCTGCTGAGAATCTAGCATGTGTACAGCAGCTCCTAATGCTCCAAGACACCTCCGTTAGTGATCAGTCTGGCAGAGCCAATCGGCCATGGTGTGAATGTCAAAGCCTGATTCAAACTGCATATTAACCTTTTCAGGGCCAGACAGCTCTAGCCTCTTTAAGACCAGAGCCATCCATGTCCTTTTAACTGCTGGGATTGCTGTGATTGGCTCACAACAATCTCAGGGTCAGCTCCGGCCTGATATACGGAAGCTCTGCTGTCAGTGTCACAGCAGAGCAAGCGGGTACATTGACACAGACAGCAGCAGGAACAGCAAGAGCGAGCGGTGGGGATGATTAGAATCTACGCTCTGACAGCGAGAACAGCTTCCAAACAGGGCATACATTTTTTAATTACTGAGGTCAGGAAGCAGTTGAGGGTCAGTTCAGATGGACAACTGTCAACATTTATTCCCAGTGTTTATAGCTAATGATCAACAGCACATGATCGCCCATCATCAAGCGCAGCGCTTGATTGAGTTTTCCTGATCGCTATATGCAGATTTTGAAGTCGGCAGCCTTTCCTGTTACATACTATCCCCATAGGTCTCTAAACATGCCACAACGAAAAACTAGAAGGAATGCATTTGGCTGCGACAAAATGAGCCACCATAAGCCGTCCAATAAATCAGCCCAAAAACTTAAACTCTACCAGCAAGTAAATTGAAAAATGAAAATAGATGCCCAAAGTGGTGCACCGAATACCTGTGTCTGCAGCTACTCTGCAGCTCTCATCCTTTCTCCTCTGCATGCAACTGGTGCGAGGGTCAAAGATGTGCGACTAGGTACAACTACTCAGGGACTAGGGTTCCCAGGCCTGTATGGATAGCAACCTAGCTAGACCAAAGCACAGCTACACATGATTGCTTTGAGACTTTGCCCTGCTATATTTTGGGTGTAGTTGGATTTTAAACATGATGAAAGCAGCTCCCTTTAGACATTAAGAGAAAATGTTCCACATGCTTCCTGCACATGGTCACAGACTATAAAAAACATGCAACTTTGATGGGCAGTGCAAGCAGTCTAAGAAGAGTGTGTGTGTGTGTGTGTG